>NC_134364.1:47661433-47961433 GCF_048569485.1 Anomaloglossus baeobatrachus | reverse complement strand
ATTTCATAAAAAAAAATTCATACCAGGGGGTACAGGTGGTGGGGGAGGGTGAGTACAAAGTCACAACGCCGGACGACGGCTCGCCGTTTCGCACCTTTGTGCTTCCACGGGTCCAGTGGACCCGTGGAAGCACAAAGGGGCGAAACGGCGAGCTGTTGTCTGGCGTTGTGACTTTGTACTCACCCTCGCCTACCACCTGTACCCCCGGACGACGGCTCGCCGTTTCGCCCCTTTGTGCTTCCACGGGTCCAGTGGACCCGTGGAAGCACAAAGGGGCGAAACGGCGAGCTGTTGTCCGGCATTGTGACTTTGTACTCACCCTCCCCCACCACCTGTACCCCCTGGTATAATTTTTTTTTATTAAATTCTTCATCTGGATGCCGCTGAGTGCCGCCTGATACTGTATCCTTCTTGGATTTACACATGGTCTACGCCCTAGGACGTGCACCAGGCTCCTATGCGCTCTATGAACGAACAAACAGCAGCTTTCTCTTTGGATTAACGATGCCCGGTTTTTCTCACTCTTGATATAAAGCCATGTTTAGGATCACAGTACAAGCTGCTTTGTTAGAACCGTCATAATGAAACATCTTAAAAATATAAATGGTTTGCTAAAATTATTTGGCCATTGTGAATAACTATCCTTTACATGCATATTTTGAATACTATTATCCTCGAGCATTGGAGAATACTGCTGCAGCAATATTTCATGAAATTCTAAAATCCCGGTGCACGGCTCAGATGAGTACCGCAGTGCCTTATTAAGCGCGCAGTGTAAATCTAGATTCATCAGTGATACATTTTCATTCTGACATCGTCACTTTTCTCAGCTCCATTTTTCCAATCTTATGATAAAAACTGTTTCTGAGCAGAAGAACCTGTAAATCTCCACTCATTAATTTCTGCTGGTCTGGCGCTGTTCATTTTACCCCACCTTCCTTACTTGTATCACAAATGCTGTTAACACCGGCTCTGTAATGCCTACTGGTTACTGAACTGGAAAATTGAAATTCTGGGGCTGTTTAAGAAGGGGAGCCAAGCTTAAGACAGCTCAATGTACTGCAATGGCTCTTTAGCCAATTTAACACTTTATCACCCAAGAAGATTGCAAAGCGTTTCATCTCTAGCACATAAAGATTTAAAGGGATTTTCCTGGGAATATAAATTAGTTTTTAACGCATCAAATTGATTTAAAAAAAAAAAGAGGAATATCCACAATCAATTGACATTATAGGTCAACTAGGTCTCGGAACGGAAATGTGAACATTGCCCTGCTAAAGAAGCTGCTGATCTTGGTGGAGGAAAGCTCCAGAGCGGAGCCGAGTGGCACGCAAGAGATCTGATCCCCGTTGGTCAGTGTTGTCTGTTTTTTTTCTTGGACCACCGGAAATTGATAGAAATTGATGCTCAGCCAATCTGTCACGATTGCTCTGTGCGGACCATCTTGCAAATGGGTGATGCGCTGCTGCACTACAGAGACGGTAGTGACATTATTCCTCTGTGCAGAGCATTTTGAGTACTTGCTGGCAGGTTGATTGACAGCGCAGGATTCCATGCTGGGAGCTGTTGAATACTCAGTTGTTCTATCTTCCTGGTAATTGCTCTGTTTCTTTACCGAGCGTGCTCTCCCAGAACCTCGCAAGTCGCACATTCTGGTTCTGCAGTTGTGCTCTTGGCTTGTGTTTTGTGCTTGTTCTGATGTGAGTTTCTTGACTCCAGATTGTTATCTGAGCATTCCCTCCTGGTTTTTGACCTTGAACCACTCCCTGACCACTTCTCTGTCTGCTCCCTGAATCTATACGTACTCTCCTGGAATTCTGACCCGCGCCCTGTGACTTGACTACACTTCTGTTCACTCCCTGTGTCCTGACGTCTCCTCCTGTTTCCTGACCCCGGCTTGTCTGATTACTCTTTCATCTATATTACCTGTAAGTAGTGACTAGCATCACACAATCATTGATTGAGACAGACCACCAATGTGGCAACTGGCTGAGCCAGCATTCCAGCCTTTTCCTGGTTCAATAACAGGACCAATATCCACTGACAACAACAAGTCCAGAAAGCATCAGAGTAGGATCAGGGTGTTGTCAATGAGAATAAATACCACTTTTTTTACGCATTTACATAGAAAATATGTGAAGAAGATTCTTCTAATGAAGGGTGTACAAACATGTGATGATTGGAGAGTGGGAGAGAAAAGCCTCATTTGGTCCCATTTTGTCAGGACCTGCAGAAGCTCATTTCCGAGTGAAACAGTCGTCGCCCAGACATTGTCTGAATCTACCCGCCCGAATGTTGTAATATTTAGAAGAAATAAGGCTTTGTGCGCACATTGTTTTTTTATGTGCTTCTTTTCTACAGATAAAAAGCATGTTTTCGCAGGAAAAATGCAGCAGAGAAAAACAGCATTTTTTATTGCATTTGTGCATTTTTTCAGATGCATTTTTTCCTCCTTTTTGTGCTTTTTTTTAGTCATGGTGATCGCGGAGGTTTGGGTGTGGTACCCTCGAGATTGCTGCCAGGTCTCCGGCTGATGTTAGAGCTGGGACCTAGCTCCCACTGCCCGGAGCGGTCCCCACGCCACTCCCAGCAGCCTAAGCCCTTAAATGCTGCGATCAGTGCGATTGCAGCATTCAAGAGGCAGGGAGAGAAATCACTTACCTGTAATGCGATCACAGGGACCCGATTGCTGCCATGGCAATAACCGCGGGTTACTGAGCTACAGAGAGCCTCACACACCATGCTGTATGCATAATGTGTGAGGAACAGTGGGACTATATAATCCATTGTAGTGATAAAGCATTGCAAGGGATTATAAGAAAGCAGAAAAAAACACAGACACAAGTGACATGCTGCTTCTTTTTTTCAGCAATAAAATCTTCAAGTATAAAAGAAGCAGCGTGTGCACAGCAAGTCACGATTCTCATAGACTTTGCAGGTATGCTTTTGCCTTGATTTTATTGATTAAAATAAGCAAGGAAAAACGCATGAAAAAACGCAAAAAAAACGGTGACACGTGTGCACATAGCCTAAAACTATTTTAAACCCATTGATGCGTGCCACCTTTTACAGCCTTCATTTTTGTACTGTGTTGATCACTACACAGGAGGTTGAGCATCACCGTATTGCGCTTTTGGACATTGAGTACCCCTGTCCATTTGTAGAGCAGCAATATATTTGTATCAATGGTGCCGGACTGTTCCTGTATTGGTCAATCCCATTTTCTTTGCCTCGGGACTTTTCAGAGAACGTAAAATGAGAGCAAGTAAGGGAGACATGGGTGGCAACACTTGGCAATGTATTAGGGGATCTTTTGCTATTGTGGGCAGCATGATGGATCAGCGGTTATCATACATCTTCATGGAATTCTCCCCATGTATACGTGGATTTTCTTCAGATCCTTCAGTTTATTCCAACACTTCAAAAATACTGATACAAAGGCGTCCAAAAAAATGACCATAGTGTTTCCGAGATAGATGGTGAGGATCGTGAACCCCACTGGGGACAGGGAGATAAATAATTTCACAAGTCTGCCACTGGGTTTCATAGATGTAATCAGTTGTAAGATTGTGCATAAGACTTAGCGGATATTTCTAGCATAAGCCTAAAAATAAACCTATTTATGGTAGACTTAAGCACATCAGCCTTCTTGGAAACCATTATTACTGAGTGCACAAATAAATGTTTTGGACTATAAATAAAATATGCCTTTCCTGCTTCAGATTACATTAGGCTGCATGCATAGATCTCTGGATGGATTAAATATCAGGAACATTTGTCCCTGGATGTATTTACTGCCGCTTCCGAAGCCAAAACAGTGGCGGATGCAGCGCGGTCTGGTTTCATAGGACTTTGCAGTTCTTAAGACAAAAACAAACAGAAAATGGAAATCAAGGATACGGTCAGCTATTAGAGATAGTATGATACATCGAGTCACTTCAAAGAAAACACCGAGCAATCACTAAAAAGGTAATTGTCTAATATAATAGGCACGGGAGCATTGGAATAAGAAACGAGGCTTCTAGCCTGAGTGATATCTGATGCCAAAAAAGAAATTCGCCCTTTTCTTCTTTCCCTGGAGAGGAGGAAAGTGCAAAGATGGATTTTATAATCTGTCAAAATGCTTTCCCCTATAATCAGGGATGGGTTCTACCTTGCAAAATTCTCACCTTCCTTTAAAGGGAACCTGTCAGCAGAAATTTCGCCCAAAACCTAAAAGATTCCCCCTCTGCAGCTCCTGGGCTGCATTCTAGAAAGGTTCCTGTTATTATTGTGCCCCATGTGAGACCAAAATAAAGACTTTATAAAGTGGTACCTTTTTGTATTCAGATACTGTAAATGTGACACGGGGGCGGGCTCTCTGGCGTCCGTTATTCTGCCTCCTGGTCCTGTATGCCGCCCCCATCGCTCCTTTCCATAGCTGATGCACCGCCCACTGCTCCAGCCATCCCCGCGCATGCCCAGTGCCAGTCTCACGGGACTGAGCAGTGTGACTGCTGGTGACGTGTGCGCAGGCAAGTGATTATGGGCGGGGCTGTGATTGTTATCAGCAAGTACCCGCCCATAATCTCGTGAGCGCGCAAACCTCACCAGCGGTCACACTGTGCTCCGGGTAGTGCTAGACTGTATGGGCTGCTTCCAGGGATGACGTCCCTTTTGTCACGTGATAGGGACGTGTTCAAAATACTATCACGTGACAAAGGGGCGTCATCCCTGGAAGCAGCCCATACAGTCTAGCACTACCCGGAGCACAGTGTGACCGCTGGTGAGGTTTGCGCGCTCACGAGATTATGGGCGGGTACTTGCTGATAACAATCACAGCCCCGCCCATAATCACTTGCCTGCACACACGTCACCAGCGGTCACACTGCTCAGTCCCGTGAGACTGGCACTGGGAATGCGCGGGGATGGCTGGAGCAGTGGGCGGTGCATCAGATATGGAAAGGAGCGATGGGGGGGCGGCATACAGGACCAGGAGGCAGAATAACGGACGCCAGAGAGCCCGCCCCCGTGTCACATTTACAGTATCTGAATACAAAAAGGTACCACTTTATAAAGTCTTTATTTTGGTCTCACATGGGGCACAATAATAACAGGGACCTTTCTAGAATGCAGCTCAGGAGCTGCAGAGGGGGAATCTTTTAGGTTTTGGGCGAAATGTCTGCTGACAGGTTCCCTTTAAGGAAAGTGTCTTCAGACTATTTCACCTTCAGAATTTTAAGGATCACAAGCAGGGTCGTCAACTTGACTTTTTAATTTTTCTAGACCCATTATCAAAAACATGAACAGGCAATATTTTTTACGGACTCATTGGAAAACCATAATAAATCATTGTGATTAGAAGTGATACATGTCTGCAGCCCATAATATAGCCCATATAAAGACATCAGCTGCATTCATAAACTGTAACTTGATGATAACTACAGACAAAAAAATATGAATACGTTTCTACAGTTTAAAAAAAAATCACTGAAGCCTTTACACTTTTTTACACACAGGACAAAAAAATTTTTACAGGCTGTCCTAAAAATTCTGGGCTAAGAAAGGGTTAGATATCCTGTCCTCGAATTTCTGGGCTAAGAAAGGGTTAGATATCCTGTCCTCGAATTTCTGGGCTAAGAAAGGGTTAGATATCCTGTCCTCGAATTTCTGGGCTAAGAAAGGGTTAGATATAGATATCCTGTCCTCGAATTTCTGGGCTAAGAAAGGGTTAGATATCCTGTCCTCGAATTTCTGGGCTAAGAAAGGGTTAGATATCCTATCCTCGAATTTCTGGGCTAAGAAAGGGTTAGATATCCTGTCCTCGAATTTTTGGGCTAAGAAAGGGTTAGATATCCTGTCCTCGAATTTTTGGGCTAAGAAAGGGTTAGATATCCTGTCCTCGAATTTCTGGGCTAAGAAAGGGTTAGATATCCTGTCCTCGAATTTTTGGGCTAAGAAAGGGTTAGATATCCTGTCCTCGAATTTCTGGGCTAAGAAAGGGTTAGATATCCTGTCCTCGAATTTCTGGGCTAAGAAAGGGTTAGATATCCTGTCCTCGAATTTCTGGGCTAGGAAATGGTTAGATATCCTGTCCTCGAATTTCTGGGTTAAAGGGAACCTGTCACCAGATTTGGCGAGTATAAGCTGTGGCCACCACCACTGAGGCCTTATATACAGCATTCCAGAATGCTTTCTATGTTATCCACACAGAGGTCTCCATTGTGCTTCTGTGCAAGCGGAGCCCCACCCACCGAGGAGTTCAGAGGCCTGGAGGCGGGAAAGGGAGCAGTTTAGTCCAGGAGGTTGAAGTAAGAGGAGTAAAGTGGAGAGTGTCTGGGTTTGTGGCCCAGGCACTGACAGCAAGGTTGGCAGACGGTGGTGGCTGTCTGCAGGAGTGGTGGATTGACGCGGAGCCGTAGGACCGGGGTCGGGCGGTGGCCCGCCGGTACCGACCGGGGAGCGAAGTGAAGCCAGCACACACAGGCAGGGCCATCGGACACCGACTAGGCTTGGAGTCGCCGTCAACAGTCAAATCCGAGTGTGACAGGAACCCCAGGGGTTTCCTAACAATCAAAGACCCGTTAGAAAGCAACCGTCTGCACCGTGAGTGTATACAGCTACCGCCAAAGGCTAGAGACCCAAGGGCCAGCGCCTGCGGGCAAACGGGCTCCTCCAGCATCCATACACCAGGGAGCGGACTACCGTTGGGGATCCATCGTAGTCAAGACAGTACACAAAGGTGCAGGGAGAGACAGCCACCATCACCTGTCCGGGGAGAGACACTGCAGCCGGCTGCAGGACCTGTCCATCCAGCCGTTTGGTTTACCGGAGACTTTGTGCATCTCTTGCTGAATGAGTACACCCGTGCCATCCGGCACCGCGCCGCGCTGTCCCTGCAACCCTGCACCCCAGCCATCCAGCCTCTCCGTCACACCACCGGGCCCCGGGACCACCAACCCCTACCCACGGAGGGGGAAAACAACATCCCAGCTGCTTCCTACCATCGCTCCCGGGATCCCCGTCACCAGCAGCGGTGGTGCCCATCTTCACCACAACCCGTGGGTGGCGTCACGGACTAAATTCCCAAACAAACCTCCCCTTTTCACTCACGGGCGAGGAGCGCCGCTTGAGTCCCCGGATCCGGCCCACCGCTCGAGCCACCGAGCAGCAGCAGCAGCGCCGGACCCGAGCATTAGCAAGCGTAGCGCCCCGCCACCCGCGACAGATTCAGCAATCTTTGCTCCAGTTCTCCTTTTTTCATAATCCCAAATATCGTTGCTGTTGCAGGACGCAGGTTGTTCGTCGTTCCTGAGGCAGCACACATCGCTATTTGTGACATCCCAGGAACGACGAACAACAACGTACCTGCGTCCTGCCGGCAACAAGGTGGGCGTGTCTTTCTTTCGGCTGCTCTCCGCCCCTCCACTTCTATTGGACGGCTGCTTTCTAAGGGGGCGGTTCGTGCGGCATCACAGCGACGTCGCTAAGCAGGCAAGTATGTGTGACGGGGACTAACGATATTGTGCGCCACGGGCAGCGATTTGACCGTGACGCACAACCGACGGGGGCAGGTGCAATCGGCAGCGACATCACTAGCGATGTCACTGTGTGTAAAGTGGCCTTAAGCTCCTGTGCATGACTGTGCAGAGAGAGGATAATTCATATGTATGATTGTGTAGCGTGATAATAAGCTTGTGTACATGTTTGTACAAAGCGATAATAGGCTCATGTGCTTGATTCTTACATTTTGAAGTGTTTGTGAGCAGCAGATGGTGGAATGATTCCTGCCAAAGTAATGGTAGACTTTTCCAGCCATGTCTACAGCCATCAGTAAATCAATATGGAGCGTCATTGAAAATGTTAAATTGGAGAATATCCTTTGGAATTGGTCATTTGTTTTCAAAACTTTATCACTTTTGACAAAAACAAATAAAGAAAATGTTGGCAAGTTGTGGAAGTTCTCCTAGAAATCTTCTGATAGCAGAAAAAAAATCTTCTGCAAGATAACAACCTCAAGCAGCTGCTGAGAAGATTAAGACGTCTTTCTCAATCATGGAAGCTGCTGGTGTCCTTACAATAATGGCTTGACCACCGCTGAGCTCAGACCTCAACACTATTGAATGTCTTTAGAATACTTGAATCCAAAGAAGAAAAAAGCTCCGTAAATGGAGAGTTCACTAAACATGAAATAAATCCTTGTAGATTTCTCGGACTTTTATAATCCGTACTATGAATAATGAAAGAATATACAAATAAAACCAGCAAAATTCAATGCAACTGTATGAAAACTAATAATTTCCTCTATGTAGTGTATAGAAGTAAACATGGAGCAAATAACTCCTATTCCTGTAAGCCCGCATCATGTATTGACTGAATAAAGGGTTAATGTTTACTGGGTGGCAAAGATGGTGATTGCTTTATCTGGAAAATAATCCAAAAATTAGTCACAGCTTCCTACGAAATGCCTGAGACAATCTCCATATACGAGTAGTCCTGCGTCTACAGCTGCAAGCTTTGCTCCCTGTACCAAGAGGCACGCTGGTGCGGAATACTAACGAACCTTGTTAGCTCCAACATTCCATAGATGCATACAAATAAATTCTCCTGCAGCATTTCCTGCCCATTGATCTTACTAGCAGAATGCAAAATGAAGGAGAAATCCATCATTAACATCGGGACCTATTCATTTGAAATGACCCAGACGATTCCGTACACATACATCTGCTGTGCGTAAACTGCAACATGCTGGTAATGTCGTAGTCAGATATATTTCTATGCTGCTATCAGTAATTCCAGTAATGTCACCTCCTGTTGGTTAAAAAAGAGCTGAAAGTACATTTTCTCCTATAAATAAAGAAAAATAGTCAAAGATTAACAACTTCTAAGTTCTCTCATTTTTGTAGGATTGTCCTCTTTGGAAAATCTCTTTCTATTGCAAGAGTTTCCTGAAAAAAGGAGGAACACAGAGTCTGGATGGTCTATTGTTATTATTCCATGGATGGTCAGGGTTGTTGATCTCTGTGGTGGTTACTCTATGGATGGTCATGGCTGTTGAGCACTGTGGTGATTACTCTATGGATGGTCAGGGTTATTGAGCTATATGGTTGTTACTCCATGGATGGTCAGGGTTGTTGAGCTATGTGGTTATTACTCCATGAATGGTCAGGGTTGTTGAGCTAAGTGCTGGTTACTCTATGGATGGTCAGGATTGTTGAGCTCTTTGGTGGTTACTCTATGGATGGTCAGGGTTGTTGAGCTCTCTGGTGGTTACTCTATGGATGGTTAGGGTTGTTGAGCTCTGTGGTGGTTACTCTATGGATGGTCAGGGTTGTTGAGCTCTCTGGTGGTTACTCTATGGATGATTAGGGTTGTTGAGCTCTGTGGTGGTTACTCTATGGATGGTCAGGGTTGTTGAGCTCTCTGGTGGTTACTCTATGGATGGTTAGGGTTGTTGAGCTATGTGGTGGTTACTCTATGGATGGTCAGGGTTGTTGAGCTATGTGGTGGTTACTCTATGGATGGTTAGGGTTGTTGAGCTATGTGATGGTTACTCTATGGATGGTCAGGGTTGTTGAGCTATGTGGTGGTTACTCTATGGATGGTCAGGGTTGTTGAGCTCTGTGGTTGTTACTCTATGGATGGTTTGGGTTGTTGAACTTTGTTGCTGTTACTCCATGGATGGTCAGGTTTGTTGAGCTTTGTGGTTGTTACTCTCTGGATGGTCATGGTTGTTGAGCTCTGTTTTTGTTACTCTATGGATGGTCATGGTTGTTGAGCTCTGTTTTTGTTACTCTGTGAATGATCAGGGTTCCTGAGTTTTGTGGTTGTATCTCTATGATGGTCAGGGTTTCTGAGTTCTGTGGTTGTATCTCTATGATGGTCAGGGTTTCTGAGTTCTGTGGTTGTATCTCTATGATGGTCAGGGTTTCTGAGTTCTGTGGTTGTATCTCTATGATGGTCAGGGTTCCTGAGTTTTGTGGTTGTATCTCTATGATGGTCAGGGTTTCTGAGTTCTGTGGTTGTATCTCTATGGATGGTCAGGGTTCTTGACTTCTGTAGTTGTATCTCTATGATGGTCAGGGTTTCTGAGTTCTGTAGTTGTATCTCTATGATGGTCAGGGTTTCTGAGTTCTGTGGTTGTATCTCTATGATGGTCAGGGTTTCTGAGTTCTGTGGTTGTATCTCTATGATGGTCAGGGTTTCTGAGTTCTGTGGTTGTATCTCTATGATGGTCAGGGTTTCTGAGTTTTGTGGTTGTATCTCTATGATGGTCAGGGTTTCTGAGTTTTGTGGTTGTATCTCTATGATGGTCAGGGTTTCTGAGTTTTGTGGTTGTATCTCTATGATGGTCAGGGTTTCTGAGTTCTGTGGTTGTATCTCTATGGATGGTCAGGGTTTCTGAGTTCTGTGGTTGTATCTCTATGGATGGTCAGGGTTTCTGAGTTCTGTAGTTGTATCTCTATGATGGTCAGGGTTTCTGAGTTTTGTGGTTGTATCTCTATGATGGTCAGGGTTTCTGAGTTTTGTGGTTGTATCTCTATGATGGTCAGGGTTTCTGAGTTCTGTGGTTGTATCTCTATGGATGGTCAGGGTTTCTGAGTTCTGTGGTTGTATCTCTATGGATGATCAGGGTTTCTGAGTTCTGTAGTTGTATCTCTATGATGGTCAGGGTTTCTGAGTTCTGTGGTTGTATCTCTATGATGGTCAGGGTTTCTGAGTTCTGTGGTTGTATCTCTATGATGGTCAGGGTTTCTGAGTTCTGTGGTTGTATCTCTATGATGGTCAGGGTTTCTGAGTTTTGTGGTTGTATCTCTATGATGGTCAGGGTTTCTGAGTTCTGTGGTTGTATCTCTATGATGGTCAGGGTTTCTGAGTTCTGTGGTTGTATCTCTATGATGGTCAGGGTTTCTGAGTTCTGTGGTTGTATCTCTATGATGGTCAGGGTTTCTGAGTTTTGTGGTTGTATCTCTATGATGGTCAGGGTTCCTGAGCTCTGTAGTTGTATCTCTATGGATGGTCAGGGTTCTTGACTTCTGTAGTTGTATCTCTATGGATGGTCAGGGTTATTGAGCTCTATGGTTGTCACAATTCTGTTATGGATCCTTGTGGCTGTCATGTTACAACACCCAGGTAGTCCTCAAAAAGTAGTACTTTTCCTGTTTCTCCATCTGTGAAATATACCGTAGATGTACTGCAAGATAATATGTATATTAAGTCATGAATTAAATGACTAATTCCCACAAACCTGATATGACTTTTCTTGTTCTATGCCACAGGGGCCAAAGCTCCCAAATTTTTTTCATCATTATTGACGTGAGCATTCATTACAAACTGCATGATGTCCATCAATGACGTGCTGCCTACATGAGCGATGGGAGCCCTGCTGGAGCATGGCAGAAGTTAGGAGAAGTGCCAGGCCCTAGCCAGCTGGCAGAGTAGGTAAAGTACCAGCTGCTAATGTTCTGCTGCAATGTATACCTTATACTAAAAATGTCACTTACATTTTTCTATTACTATGTTTAATTTTTCAGAGAAACGATCTTGAAAGGAACCTGTGATATGATGCTCCTTTACTCATAATACAAAGGCTATAGAGCACAATCCTAGTTATTTAAAAATAAGGGAAAAAAAAACACAAAAAAAACCTTTGTGGCTTGTATTATGGGTATGTTGGCTTCCTCAATGTATATGTGGGCTGTCATGTGGTATCTGACCTCAGTAGTGGAGTGCTTTCCGTTGGTGAGAGAATGTCTATGGGAGTGTAGTCACATGTCACGGTAGGCATAGGGAAGTAGCAAGTGAATGGCCAAAGGGAAGAGAAGGGAAACTGTGTCTAGGGAAGGGAAGATGGTGACCACTGACTGATCCTACTGCTCGTCCCTGGGATCCTTCGCCACCCTAGATAGGTTTTGCACCTATGTGCCGAGCCGGATACCTGACCCTATGTATCGCTACTGCTGGACCCTAAATAGGGAACGGATGAGATGAGTTATTCATCAACCCTACTAAACACTATAGACAACACAAGGAGGACTCACAGGGGGAAAATGCATGAACTACTTATCCACAGAAAAATGAAGTTCAGCAAAGTTTTCAGCAATGATACCACAGAGGAGTACAAGCCACCTGCTTGCAACCAGGGCTTTAAAGGGAACCAAACATCAGGATTTTCGTGTATAAGGTGCTGCCAGTGCAGTACTGGCACTATGAGGCACAGTGTGTACATACTATCAGGGGGCAGCTCGGGTGTTTAGGCAGTGAAATCCAACTTTATAAAGTTTGAAAAATCAAGCACTTTTTGATTGACGTGTGCACCTCTCTCCTAATGTCCGGGCGTGTTATGCACGTGTATCCCCGCCCCCCGCCGCCTGTTCCTCCCTCTCTCTGGTTGTATTCAAATTTCTCTCTTCAGAAACATGGCGCCGGAGTTGGCACCTGTGCATAGCGCTTATCTCCGGCGCCATGTTTCTGAAGCCCGCAGTAGCTAGTATTACCTGCAGCTATGATATCGTGCCGCCCCAGGACACCGTGACCGGGTCTTGCAGCACTGCCGTCACGGGCTCATGTGAGTCCATTGTGAACTTACCTCACCTGACCCCCGATGTCGCTGGCAGGCTGCTGTCAGCTTTTTCCTGTGGCGTCCCGGTGTCCTAGGCGGCTGCTGTGCTGGCACGGTGTCCTGGGGCGGCACGATATCATAGCTGCAGGTAATACTAGCTACTGCGGGCTTCAGAAACATGGCGCCGGAGATAAGCGCTATGCGCAGGTGCCAACTCCGGCGCCATGTTTCTGAAGAGAGAAATTTGAATACAACCAGTGACAGGGAGGAACAGGCGGCAGGGGGGCGGGGATAAACGTCCATAACCCGCCCGGACATCAGGAGAGAGGGAGGAACAGGCGGCAGGGGGGCGGGGATAAACGTCCATAACCCGCCCGGACATCAGGAGAGAGGGAGGAACAGGCGGCAGGGGGGCGGGGATAAACGTCCATAACCCGCCCGGACATCAGGAGAGAGGGAGGAACAGGCGGGGTGGGGGGGGGGCGGGGATAAACGTCCAAAACCCGCCTGGACGTCAGGAGAGAGGGAGGAACAGGCGGCGGAAGGGGGGGGGGGATACAAGCCCGGACATTAGGAGAGAGGTGCACATGTCAATCAAAAAGTGCACGAATTTTCAAACTTCATAAAGTTGGATTTCACTGACTAAACACCCGAGCTGCCCCCTAATGGTATGTACAGAATGTGCCTGATAGAGCCAGTACTGCACTGGCTGCACCTTATATACCAGAATCCTGATGTTTGGTTCCCTTTAATGAACTGAATAATATCACCAGCACCAGTCCAAGGAAGGAAGGGGTATTTAAGCACCAAGATGATGCTGATGATCAGCAGCTGGGTGGAAGGCGAGCTCCTGCTTGATCCCAAAGGGGAGAGATGAATCCAGCAGGAAAGCTACCTATACCAATGAATACTGACAGCAGGAACAATGGAAAGTCAGGGAGCAATCTGCACAGCCAAACACTGTGACCTTCTGTGGCCAGAAACCACATGACTATCTGTCACCCGTGACAGCACATTATTGGTCAATAAGTCACTTTTTTCAGATACAGATATGTTGCTCTAGATACATGCCTGGTGATTTAATTGCCATATTTACATATCATTTATTCCAATGTTTTGTGCTCATATTTAGTGCTGAGGGTGATGAGCAGGGTAATCTGTGCTTGGGTTAGCCCAGCATTCATCTACGACGTGAACATTAGTCAGATTATGTATTCCGCAGTGCTGCTGCAATAGAAAATCAGTAATTAATGTAATTTCAAGATTAACTGTATCGTAGGCGGCTTCATAGCCTGATTACCTCCCCCATGTATTATAAATTATGCTACTGTGCTCATTATAAGAATACAAGACGTAGCTGCCATCACAATAAGTATAACAGATGCTCGTGTATGAAGGAAATGCATAGGCAGCAAGTCCCTAATATACACATGCATCATTATTAGAACTGCTAGAACAAGCAAAGCTTCTGGGGTAGAACATCTTCACAATAGGGCAAGTGTTTGGGCATAAAATCTGAGGGGCGCGATGAGCACTGGATTTGGGATCCATGTGGCATGTATCAAAACGTGGCACTGTACAAAGGGTTCTCCATGATTAGAAACACTTCTGCTTTCTTCCAAAATCAGCACCACAGGATGTGCGTGGCAATATTACAGCTCAGCTTCATTCTATGGAGCTAAGGTGCAGTACCAGACATAACCCACGGATTGGTATGGCGCTCTTTTTATGGAAGGAAGCAGTCAGATGAGATTACAGTGATAAGTGTGTCACAGGTGACAGACAGTCGTGTGGTTTCTGGCAATAGAAGGTCTCATCGTTTGGCTGCACAAAATGGTCCCTGACTTTCTATTGTTCCTGCTGTATTCATTGCATTAGGTAGCTTTCCTGTTGGGTTTGTATCTCTCCCCTCTAAGACCCACCTTCCATCCAGCTGCTGATTATCAGTTTTCCCCTTGTGCTTAAAAACTCCAATCTTACATTAACTTGTAATGGTGATATTATTCAGTTCATTCAAGCTCTGGTTGCAAGCAGGTGGCTTGTACTCAGCTGTGGTATTGTTGCTGTTACTTTGCTGAACTTCTATGTGAATCATCTGTGGGTAAGTAATACATGCACTTTCCTGTGTGTCCTTCTTGTGTCTTCTTTAGTGTTTAAAGGGGTTGATGATGAGCTCATCCCATCTGTTTCCTATTTAGGATCCAGCCCTAGGGATACCCTGTATCCGGCTCAGCGCATAGGTGCAGAACCTATCTAGGGTGGTGAGTGACCCCAGGGACCAGCGGTAGGTTTGGTCAGAGGTCACCATATTCCCCTTCCCTAGACACAGAGTTTCCCTTACCTTTCGCCGCTTGCTTGGTACTTCCCTGTACCTAGCGTGACATTTACCTTTTATATTAGACAGAAAATACCTGAGTACTCCCAATAGGGTGATAGAACAAAAGCTAATTTTGCAAAGCAAAGCACCCCTAAAAAGCGATGAAATGCTCCTGAACAGTGTCAGACGTGCCTTGATGATATTTTTTTATATTGGACTCATACAAGCAGCTTTTTTGGTAGCCACGGTGCACTTGAGACAGGACTCAGTCCTGGTTTGTTACATCTTCGTTGCTACAAGGTGGTAAGAAGCTGCACAGTCCAGCAAAGGTAAGTAGCCCCACAGGGCACACAAGGAAATAAACACCAGGGTGGCACGTTTTGGCGCTATAATGGAGAGCTATTTCCATCAATGCACTGGAGCCCCTCTCTTTTACCTCTACCACCTGAAAGTGGAACAGAACAAGGAACTGAGATCTTCCTGCTTGTTAGGGAGTGATACACTCCTTGCTGATTGACAATGCAGACCAGTGGTATTGTTGAGCTGTTAGCGCAAACTCTCCAATGCTGCTATATGAGGCAGCTGAAGTTGGCTGGAATCATGCTAAAGATGCAATCAAGCTTGAGAGCAGAACTTGCAAGCTCTGGAAAGAGTTTGTAAGCACTGAACATGTTCAGTCACTGCTGCTAGACTGTAGAGTTGGCAGATAACTTAGTCAATGAGCCATAACCAATTAAATAAAAAAAATTACTCTGAGAACAGAGAGTAATTTTAAAGGCAAACTTGCTTGTATTTAGCAAACACTTTCCAATTTTGTATCACAATTCCGATATGCAGAACATTCTATATCGTTCTGCTATGCGCTCCTGTACAGCTGGTATATGTTGCTTATGGTGCAGAGCATTTTGCAGGATGAAAGCTCTGCTGGTTGTTTCACAAGCATTGGGTTTCATGCTGGTCCTGGTAGGTGTTCTTGCAGATGCTTCTCATTCCCGGTGATTGCTCTGCTTCATTAGTGAGTGTGTTAGCTCAAGACGCTGCCAGTTGTACTTCCTGTTTATAGTTGTGCTGTTGATGCCCAAGGTGCTCAGTTTTCAGATCTTGGTCTCTCGACTCCGGACTACTGTTTACCCGTCTCTGCCTGTCCTCCCCTGTTTCGGTTGTGACTTCCCGGCTTCTGACCTTGGACTTCCTCCTGACCATGTCCCCACCTGCTCCCTGTATTTTATATGTACTCTCCTGGAACCCTGACCTTCGGCTTGTATCCTGACCTCTCCTCTGTCTGCCCCTCGTGTACTGTCGTGTCCTCCTGGTTTATGATCTCGGCTTGTCTCACTACCTCTACATTTACTTCATACAAGTAGTGTCTAGCGCCACCTTGTTACAGTCATCACAATATATACATAACGTCTTATGTACCAGCCTCAAAACGCTGGAAGCAGACACTATATAAATGAGCTTCCATTTAAGAAAGAATTGGGTTTATATGTTCTCCCCGTGTTTGTGTGGGTTACCTGGTTTCCTCCCACATTCCAAAGACCTACTGATAAGGAATGTAGATTGTGAGTCCCAATGGGGAGAGAGATAATGTCAATAAAACACGGTGGAATTAATGGCGCAATATAAGCGAGTTAAATAAAGAAATACTACGCACCTTGCAATAAAGCAGGATAAGTTCATAACATAAAAGCATACATTTTTAGAAATCATTCAGGATTTAGATGGAATACTTGGGATTATTGGAAGAAGAACTTATTGAAGGCACTAAAGTGCATTATTGTGCAATGGGCTCTGTGTAACAATATTGTGTGGGTTGGAAAAACATCAAGCGGCCGAATGACTTTTAGGGTTATTTAGAAATAAAATGTAACAATGAGTCCTCCTTATAACAGCGGAAAATGTAAAGCAATTTCCTGCTGCTGCTGACAAATAACATGAGCCGCTGCGCTGTACGGTTCTAAGGAATCATCAATATCACAAATAAATGATGTTCCCGTGTTTCTCAAACAGTGATTTTTCCGCAGCAAATAACTGCACCACAGACGATGAGGAGCTGTAATTTATATCTTTAATCAGTGATTTTATTACTGAAATGGTGCAATGTATTATAATCAATGTAAGATCCAGGGAAGGGCAATCTGTGCAGCTATAGAAGACCCCTGTAAACCGGGAAACGAGGGCAGGGGAGCACGTTCACCACGAATTTACAAAGCAATTTTATAATATTTTAGCAGGTCTTTCCGACAACTTTTACTTTCCTTTGATTTTCTCTTTTATTACAGTCATTAGGGCACTTTCACACTTGCGTTCAGCGGAGTCCATCACTATGGAGAATAGCGCAGTCCGTTAACGCACTGCGCTATTCTCCATAGACTTGTATGGACAACGCACTGTAACGCAAGTGTCTGCGTTGCATCCGCTGGACGACGCAGCGTCGTTATTTTGATGCTGCGTCGGGCGGAAGAAATGCAGCATGTAACGTTTTTTTGAGCAACGCAATCCGTAGGATTTCACTGCACATGCTCTTTTTTTTTTTTTTTTTAAATCACAAACTTTATTTTGTCTCTTGGTGGCCGAACGTTCAGCTGAGCGCCCGCCGGCATGCCCGGCCGCCGGCAAGTGACAGCGCTCAGCTGAGCGCCCGCCGGCATGCCCGGCCGCTGGCAAGTGACAGCACTCAGCTGAGCCACCAACCGCCGGCTATTGAGAGCGATCAGCTGATCGTTCACAATAGTCTGCTGCCGGTAAAACTGTAAAGAATAAAAAATAAAAAAATAAAAAAAAAAAAGCTTTCCGTTGTTTTGTACGATCCATAGCATCCGTTGTGCCACTATATGCAACGCATCCGTTGCATCCGTCACACAACGCAATGCTATGGAAGCCGTCCAACGCAAGTGTGAAACTAGCCTTGAAACTGAGAAAAGTAAAAAGGAAAACTTCCCTATATTTCCTAAGAAATCAGCCACATGTACAAGAGAATGAGAGGGTTGTATGCCGCGCTATCACCATTGACAATGCGTTTCAGGTACTGACTCCCCTTCATCAGGACATTAGGAACATCAAACTGTCTGTCCCTGAAACGCGTTGACCTGGCCTGTGAAAGAAATAAAGAAATAATCAATTCTTGTCATTGGTGATAGCACGGCAAGGCTGCTGCTTTCGCCATCTTTAAACTACACTAGGAGTTGTGCCTGTCACAACCCTAATAGGTGAGTTGAACACCTTTATTGACACCACTGTTATATGTGATAAGACCCTATTGCGCTTTCTCCCTCCACAGTTTTCTTCTAAGAAATCAGCCATGTCACTGTGTTGCTCCTACTCAGTGAGCTGTGTCTGGCTGTAAAGGGTATCGATATCGCGAGCGTGCCCGCCCCCGTCGGTTGTGCGACACGGGCAAATCGCTGCCCGTGGCGCACAACATCGCTAACACCCGTCACACGGACTTACCTTCCCTGCGACGTCGCTCTGGCCGGCGATCCATCTACTTTCTAAGGGGGCGGTTCGTGTGACGTCACACAGCAGCCGTCCAATAGCAGAGGAGGGGCAGAGATGAGCGGCCGGAACATGCCGCCCACTTCCTTCCTTCCTCATTGCCGGTGGATGCAGGTAAGGAGATGTTCCTCGTTCCTGCAGTGTCACACATAGCGATGTGTGATGCCGCAGGAACGACGAACAACATCGTACCTGCAGCAGCAACGATATTTGGGAAAGGAGTGACGTGTCAACGAGCAACGATTTTTCACGTTTTTGCGCTTGTTGATCGTTGCTCCTTGGTGTCACAGACTGCGATGTCGGTAACGGCGCCGGATGTGCGTCAATAACGACGTGACCACGACGATATATCGTTACCGATATCGCAGTGTATAAAGCACCCCTAAGACAACTGGCTGCAGCAGCGGCCTCCCCACTCCCAGTCAGTCCGAGATGGAGCTGATCGGCAGGAGATTACAACCTGTGTTCTCTGACGGATATCTACTAGATTGTAGCCCTGATTCACCATTTTTTCCCAAAATAAAAATGTAAAAATGTGGCAAAATGTTACGACTTTTGTAATTTGTAAACCAGCTCCAAAGACGTGGCATAAATATATAAATGTACTGTAGTCTCTGACTGGAGCACATTTCTTTGCAGTAGGGCAGTTGTAAGATGAGCCTAGTTCACTGAGAGGCACATGCCGCTATATGATTTCGGCACAGCTTACTCCAACAAATTCTTCATTAAGACTGGCATGCAAAATGTCAGTTCTTGTAACGCTCAGCACCGGTGTTAATGAGGTGACAAGCAAGAGTGGACCCATTGGACCACAGGAAGGACCCCGGCTTATCCTTTAGCAGCAGGGGCTTAAGGCTGGGTACACATATCCGGCTTTTCGCCGGTTTGACAGATGCGGTGCATGCCAGTACAGTATGATAAATTACAGTGGCAGCGCCGCAACTTCCGGGTCACATGCTCCGGTCACATGACGGCATGTGACCGGCGCTTGCTGCGCTGCCAGTGTACTGTATACACTGTACTGACGTGCGCTGCATCCCTCAAACCGGCGAAAAGCCGGATATGTGTACCCGACCTAATTAAGCACCTGCCGTAAGGCAGACGCTACATACCACTCCCAGGGCAGTGATCTGGACTGTGTTAACTGGCCCCCAGAACAGGTGACGGACACAAGTATAGACACAGGTGTAGGCAGGAGGTTTGACGTAGACAGGAAAGGCGGGTACGGACAGGTATGGTGGGCACGGCAGGGACCGACAGGAATGGGAAGGCGGACTCAGGAATAGGTAAGGGGACAGAACGGGACCTGACATCTAGCTAGCAGACTGGTAGACTAACTAACTAAAGGTGTTGCACAGGCACCTCCTCTAGTGGCAGGATGCTTTATACACCTAATGCCTCCAAGCTATAGACTAAGATGCATTTCCAGGAAATGGCACGACGGCTCTTTAAGAGGAGCGCAGGTATGCTCGTGCACCCTAAGTGCACATGCCCCTGAAGGAGGGGGGAGCAGAGAAGCACGTGGACGGCTGAAGGGCAGCAGAGGAGGACGCAACCCGTCCGGGGCAGTAAGTCTGCGTTCCTGCTGGGGAGATACTGGGCAGTGCAGAAGCGCCGGCACTACAATTGGGGCCTTGTACAAATTGTGTCATTAAACAACTTCCGATTGGCTATATGTTTGCCTATCGGTAGACATTGTTTAGATAGGCCATTCACACTTCCAATACGCACAGAACTATCACGAATAGATCATTCTATGCGCACACACTGTCATTGTTTTTAGCAGAACACGTTCTGTTTACACAGGATGATGTGCTGCCAAGTATGATCATTTTTGACAAAGCTTAAAAATTATTTCACCTGGCGAACAAGCATTTTTCTTACACATTGGGTCGTTAGAAGTCTGTTTACAGAGGTATATTATTGGAAAACGAGGTTTCTTAAGAATATTCATGATAATCGACCATTAAAACGCTCCTAAACAGTCAGGGCATAATTATCTCCTAATTACTTTTCTCATTTATTTTTAGGCTTAGAATTCCTTAAAAATTAGCATCATGCTGTCTTTTAGATTGAATTTAGGGTCCATATACTGCTTTTCTTGACTGTCCACTCCTGTTATGATAGAAAGTATGGCAAAATATAGTTACTATGAGTCTTCCAGTCTTAACCCCTATCCACCGCTGACAATTTTTGTTTTAGCACTTTATTTTTCTCCCCTCCTTCCAAGGGAACTGATTTTTTATTTTTATTTTTCTGTCAACATAGCAATACGAGGGGTTGTTTTTGTAGGATTTATAGTTTTGAATGACACCATTCACTTTATCATAAACCGTCATGGCTGAAAGTGTTGGCACCCTTGAAATTGTTCCAGAAAATGAAGTATTTATCCCAGAAAATTATTGCAATTACCTATATTTTGTCTTAGACATGCTTATTTCCATTGTGTGTTTGGAACAACACAATAAATCGTTGGAAGAAAAGGCAAATTATACATAATTTCACACAAAGCTCCCAAAATGGGCCAGACAAAATTGTTGGTAAATTTGCAAAATTATAGGTAAACAACTTTGTTTTAAGCATGCAAAGCTCAATCAAACTCACTGGTGGCAAGTAACAGGTGTGGGCAATATGAAAATCACACCTAAAATCAGATAGAAATGGGAGAAGTTGACTGAATCTTTGCATTTTGTGTCTGAGTGTGCCATACTAAGCATGGAGAACAGAAAGATGAGAAAAGAACTGTCCAAGGACTTGAAAACCAAAATGGTTAAAAAATATCAACAATCTCAAGGTTACAAGGCCATCTCCAGAGATCTTGATGTTCCTTTGTCCATGGTGCACAGCAATATTAAGACATTTACAGCCATGGCACTGTAGCTAATCTACCTGGACATGGATGGAAGAGAAAAATTGATGAAAGGTTCTAACGCAGGATAGTCCAGATGGTGGAAAAGTCGACCCAATCAAGGTCCTAAGACATTCAAGCTATCCTGCAGACTCAGGGTGCTTCAATGTCAACATGAACTATCCATCCACACTTGATGAAATAAAATGCTATGGAAGAGACGCAGGAGGACCTCACTGCTGACACAGAGGCATAAAAAACTGCAGTTTGCCAAAATGTACGTAACCCGAACTCCTGCTGGGAAATCGTCTTGTGGACAGATGAGACCAAGGTAGAGCTTTTTGGTAAAGCACATCATTCTACTGTTCACCGTCAACAGAATGAGGCCTAAAAAGAAAAGAACACAGGACCTACAGTCACATATGGGGGAGGTTCAAAGATGTTTTAGGCTTGTTTTGCTGCCTCTGGCACTGGGGGCCTTGACGGTGTGCAAGGAGTCATGAAATCTGAAGATTACCAAAGGATTTTGGGTCACAATGTTGTGCCCAATGTCAGAAAGCTGGGTGTGCGTTCTAGGTCATGGGTTTTCCAGCAGGACAATGACACCAAACAGAGTTCAAGAAGCCCCTGCAAATAGATGGAAACAAAGTGCTGGAGAGTTCTGAAGTGGCATCAATGAGTCCGGATCTAAATCTCATTGATACCTGTGGAGAGATCTTAAAGGGAACCTGTCACTACTTTTTTGGCCTATAAGCTGCGGCCACCACCACTGGGCTCTTATATACAGAATGCTAACATGCTATATATAAAAGCCCAGGCCGGGGGTATAACATAAAAAACACTTTATAATACTTACCTAACAGTCGCTCTGTGGGCCTTATGGGCGTCTCCGTTGTCCGATTCCGACGCCTCCTCTTTCAGCCATCTTCGTCCTCTTTCTGAAGCCTGTGTGCATGACTCGTCTACGTCATACACACTCGCCGGTCCTGCGCAGATGCACTACAATACTTTGATCTGCCCTGCTCAGGACCTGAATGCCGGTGAGTGTGGATGACGTCGGATCCGTCATGCACCGCGGCTACAGAAGAAGGAGAACAAAGTTGGCCAAAAGAGGCGGCGCCGGTATCGGACAATGGAGACGCCCATAAGGCCCACAGCACGACCATTAGGTAAGTATTATCAAGTGTTTTTTATGCTATACCCCCGGCCTGGGCTCTTATGTACAGCATGTTAGAATGCTGTATATAAGAGCCCGGTGGTGATGGCCGCAGCTTATAGGCCAAAGAAGTGGTGACAGGTTCCCTTTAATTTTGCCCTTAGGAAAAGAGAAGACGCCTTCACATATGAGAGACCTGGAACAGTTTATAAAGAGTGGTCCAAAATACCAGGTGAGATGTGTAAGAAGCTTGTTGATGGGTATGGGAAGTGATTGATTTATTTCAAAGGGTGTGCAGCCAAATATTAGGTTGAGGAGGACAACAATTTTGTCCTGACCATTTTTTTGGAAATTATGTCTAATTTGCCTTTTTTACTGTGTTTTTTTTGTGTTCTTGCACTGCACACAAAGGAAACAAACATGCGTATAACAAAACATGTGTAAGTGCAATAATTTTCATTTCCCGGAACAATTTCCAGAACACTTTCGGCTATAACAGTAATATACTGAAAAATTGAGGGAAAAAAAATCCAAGTGCAGTGAAATGGTAAAAATAATGCAAGTCCACGATTTTTTCAGGTTTGTTTTTATGGCATTCACTATAAAGTAAAAATCACCTGAGTACATGATTCTCCAGGTCAGTACAATTGCAGTGATACCAAATGTACGGTACTTTTTTTTTTTAAATTCAAGAGTTGAAAAAAATGCAGAATTTTTAAAAAAAATGTTTTGTGTCGCAATTTTATGAGACCCTTATCTTTACTCGGAGCTAGGTGAGGAATTGTTTTTGTACGGTGTCAATTTGGAAACATTTTGGGACACATACAATTTTCTGATTCCTTGTTATTCCATTTGGACAATTAGGGATTTTCAGCTTTGATACATTTATTAGTAAACAAAATAATGAATATTTCATAAATATACACAAAAGAAGACATAAAATGGTATATTTAGCATAAAAATATAATCCAAAAATAAATTAAAGTTAAATTGAGGTACAAACAGCGGACTATGTAAGTAATCTTATACAGCGGCGTGTACGGCAATATTACATTCTTGTGACAAATGCACTTGAAAGGCCCGAGTTTATTCCCTCTGCAGAATGAAGCTTTAATATGTTCCCTGTGATATATAGATCTTCGTATTTTTCCTTTAGCATTTGCTGCATTACAAGCAGAGTAAACCCCGTGAGTGATGGCCACATCCCTGCAATGTATTATCTCATTCCTTTTAATATAGACAATGCCTTTATCTGCAGATGACTAAACACTTATTCCATGCCAACCTTCAGAAGCCTCTGGATGTCTTTTGATAGGATATTGACAGATTTATACTGAATGATGAGCTCCTATCAGTGATATACTAGGCCAGGTAGTGACTTAAAGGGATTGTCCGGGACTTTTACATTGATGGCCTAACTTTAGGATATCTGATCGATGGGGGTCCGACACCCAGCCCCCCTACTGATCAGCTGTTCTTGGTGCTGGTAGTGGGCATAACTGCTCAGTTGTGCAGCTGAACAGAACAGCTCTGTTAACTGCATAGTGGCCGCGATCGGGTACTGTACATCCATGTGTTATTGATTCAAATAGGGGGCGGAAATATGCAGGAACCGGCTGCGGCCACTATACAGTTGATCCGGCAGCCCTCATCCCTAGAAACAGCTGATCGGATGCCATCATTGGAAAAGTCCCAATCCACACCTTAAAACAATGGAGAAAATTTAATGGCCATCCTCAGAAGCAATAATTAAAGGGGCGGGGGGGCAATTAGCATGTCCATATAAATATATTTTTCAAGTCAAAGTCATTCATTAATAAATTTTAGCATCAAGATATAAATTGTGGGGTTGTGTTTCTGCATTTCTGGCCCACTCCCAGGGTTGGAGGGAGTAAGATCAGGGCCGGATAGGAGACAGAGCAGGTCGGTGACCCGGGCCTCCCTACCATCAAGGGTACTCCCAAGGTGAAGGTGAGCATAAGGACCCCAGTCTTAGGTCCAGCTCAGGAACCCCTGGTCGTCAGTACCACCGCTGTGACATAAAGTATCTATATCATCTACAAGATTCCATTAGAGGATTAAACTATTCACCATCACATGCATCAGCTATCAGTCTAATGTCAGGTGAGATGATCAGACTACCGATCCTTATGTTCTCGGCAAGAGGAGTATGGAGGAGTCCGGAAAGACAGCTACTGGTCAAACCATCGGACGATCGATCACTCGGCTGACAGTTATCTATTGTGTATGGGACCCCTTAGTTCTGTGGTGGTGGGAGGATTTCGAACTCCTAAAATAACTGCTATACCCCTTTCTCTACAGCAAAGTATGTATGATATAATTAGATCTTCATAAAACACTCCTCAAAAAAAAAATTAAGGGTTCACTTATATCACACATGGGATTTCAACGTAGTTAATTAAGAGTAAAATGAGTTATGTACACTATACGCTTCTACCCAGGGGTCTTTCGCCATCGCATAGGAATAACAACATTTCTGCCCAGGGGACTGCTACGCATTGTGAGAATAACCCAACATTTCCACCCAGGGGACTTTTTCCACAGCATGGGAATAACACAGCTATTCTACTTTGGGGACATTCTCTGCATCTTGTGTATAACACCACTTTTACCATATGGACTTTCTCCGCATCTTGGGAATAACACAACGTTTCTACCCTGGGAACTTTCCCCACAGCATGGGAATAACACAATGATTCTACCCTGAGGACTTTCTTCACAACATAGGAATAGCACAACGTTTCTACCCTGGGGACTTTCCCCACAGCATGGGGGTAACACAATGTTTCTACCCTGGGGACTTTCTCCACACATTTGGAATAACACAGCATTTCTACCGTGAGGACTTTCTCCACAGCATGGGAATAACACCATGTTTCTACCCTGGGGACTTTCCCCACAGCATGGGAATAACAAAACATTTCTACCCTGGAAACTTTCTCCACAGCATGGGAATAACACAATGTTTCTAACCTGGGAACTTTCTCCACAGCATGGGAAAACCACAACGTTTCTACCTTGGGGACTTTCTCCGCAGCATGGGAATAACACAAAGTTTCTACCCTGGGAACTTTCTCCACAGCATGGGAATAACACAACGTTTCTACCCTGGTAACTTTCTCCACAGCATGGGAATAACACAACGTTTCTACCCTGGAAACTTTCTCCACAGCATGGGAATAGCACAACGTTTCTACCCTGGGAACTTTCTCCACAGCATAGGAATAACACAACGTTTCTACCCTGGGGACTTTCTCCACAACATGGGAATAACACAACGTTTCTACCCTGGGGACTTTCTCCACAACATAGGAATAGCACAACGTTTCTACCCTGGGGACTTTTTCCACAACATAGGAATAGCACAACGCTTCTACCCTGGGGACTTTCTCCACAGCATGGGAATAACACAACGTTTCTACCCTGGGACTTTCTCCACAACATAGGAATAGCACAACGTTTCTACCCTGGGGATTTTCTCCACAGCATGGGAATAACACAACGTTTCTACCCAGGGGACTTTCTCCACAGCATGGGAATAACACAACGTTTCTACCCTGGGGACTTTCTCTGCAGCGTCTGAATAACACAACGTTTCTACCCTGGGGACTTTCTCTGCAGCGTCTGAATAACACAACGTTTCTACCCTGGAAACTTTCTCTGCAGCGTCTGAATAACACAACGTTTCTACCCTGGGAACTTTCTCTGCAGCGTCTGAATAACACAACGTTTCTACCCTGGGAACTTTCTCTGCAGCGTCTGAATAACACAACACTTCTACACAGGGGACGTTATATATCTGATGTATATTCATAAACTGAAAACATATTCAATAATAATAAAATGATTGTTTTGGGGGCTAGAAGTATGCGTTAAGATTACAGCTTCCCATCATTGTCTAAATAATTTAATCTATTGCATCATCAGTTGTTTTTATAAAAATTGCCTCAGGTCTCTCTGTGATATCCTAATAATTAGGTTGGGATGTCACGCTTTAGGATAATTACAGTATGCCTCCCAATCTTCCACTTCTCAGAATGACATCTGAGTTTGCCTTTGAGGACACCTGACATTATTGATTGCACAGAGATACGGAACCATGGAGGCTAAATTACCATCAGACAATAAGATCCGAAAAATAATTAGAGAAACGTAGACGGCTTTGCTTACTGTTTCTTGCATTCCTTTCCGGAAGAAAACTCATTCTTGTAGAAAATTGCCCTGGCTACAAGGTGCCTTTGAACAGCTGAGGTTTATAGATGAAGTCATTACTATCATTTTGAAGTTTTGGAAGATTGTCTCATTACTATTCGCATTTAAAGAAGTGGAAGATTGCTCAATAGTGGCAGGTTTATACCAGTCACTTAAAGGGACATTGTAAAAGTCACCTTTGGCTAAGTGACAGTAATGATTTATATTATAACCTGCCCAAAAATATATTAACCTAAAAGTAACAAAAATAGTATAGCGTGCTGCTCTCCCAAAGATCATATAGGATCCATGATGACATCAAAAGGGATAGCTTTATTTGCTCATACAACGCGTTTCTGCCCCTATAGAGACTTCATCAGTGTAATGCAAGTCACTACTTACAGACAGTACAGACAGAAGAGTAGTCAGGCAAGCTGGGGTCTGGTAATAGGAGGACACGTATGTATACAGGGAGTACACAAAAGCATAGTCAGGTCACAATCCGTTGGTCAGAATTCCAGGAGGGCACATAATAGATTCAGGGAGAAAACTGAGATGTGGTCAGGTAATGGTCCGAGGTCAAAAGCCTGGAGGGCACGACAGGAACAGAGAGCGGGCAGAGAGGTGTCAAACAACGGTCCAGGGTAAAGAAACAAAGATCAGAACACATGCAGTAACACAGGCCAAGAGCACAACTACAGAACCAGAATGTACGACTGGCAAGGTTCTGGGAAAGCATGCTCAGTAAAGAAGCAGAGCAATTACCAGGAAGATGGAACACCTGAAAAAACAGCACCTCACAGAACCAGCATGGAATCCTATGCTGTCAATTAACCTGCCAGCTTAGTAGCTCAGGAAAACACAGCAGAGCATCTCTTAATGTGCAAGATGCTCTGCACAGAGGAATCATGTCACTGCCAGCTCAGTTGTCCAGGAAAGCGCAGCAGAGCATCTCCTGACAATCAGGTATAGCAATACTGTCAGGGCCAGGCGGTCGGGCAGACCCAGGAGGTGGATCCACTGGGCCGAACTCTAAGATGGTGGTAAGGAGTCCGGTAGCTGAAGCACTATGGGCAGTAGAACAGTCCGTGCAAGTGAGTGTAACGAAGAAGTCCCTGGGACCACGGAGTCACAGATGGTAGTCCGGGTGACGTAGCTCAGGTTCGGAAGCCGAGATGATGTCAGGCGGGGTCCGGAACCTTTGGAGCGAGATGACGGGTCACCGCAGGGATCCGAGATGGTACGGACTGTCAGATGGCAGACGGACAGCGTGCGGGGTTCGGGATTCAGCAGGACCGGATGGCGAGGCAGGATCAGCTCTAGAAGAGAGATACGTGAGTATGGCAAGAAGACACAAGGAGACCTGACTCCTAGCTTGGAAAACACGAAGATCAGGCCCCGCCCCCTTGGACAATACACCCCTTTATACCCTGTACCTGTTTAGCCTCATTTCCTGTTAATGGACGCTGGCCCTTTAAGAAAGGGTCAGTGACCGCGCGCGCGCCCTAATCCGCATGCGCGCAGCCCGGGTGCCAGAAGCCAGGGAAGGAGGCTGAGAAGAGGACGCAGGGGAGCCGGCCAGGGCCTGGGAAGCCGTCGGGCGCCGCGATCGGAGACCAGGGGGCCTGGGAAGGACGGGCACCGGAGGCTGGAGAGCGGGGAGCGTGGCAGGTGAGCCGGGGAGCGGGGCTGAGGACCCGGGGAGCGGAGCAGAGGACCCGGGGAGGGGAGCCAAGGACCCGGGGAGCGTGACAGTACCCCCCCCCCACGCCCCCCTCCCCGCAACCGGGACATGAAGGCACGGATCAGAGGAGTGCCCACGTTCTCCCTGGGCTCCCAGGACCTATCCTCAGGACCATACCCTTCCCAGTCCACCAGGAAGAACTGTCGACCTCGTACGGTCTTCATGGCCACGATATCCCTTACCGCATAGATGTCGTCATCGGCAATAGGTGGAGGAGCCGGACTGGCAGCAGCGGAGAAGGGACCAAGGACAACCGGCTTGAGCAGGGAGACGTGGAACGAGTTGGGTATCCTCATCGTGGCCGGGAGCTGTAGCTTGTAGGAGACCTCATTGATCTTGCTGAGGACCTTAAACGGCCCGATGTAGCGAGGACCCAGCTTGTACGATGGAATCTTCAACCGGATGTACTGGGAAGCAAGCCAGACCAGGTCACCAGGAGAGAAACACGGAGGGTCCAGACGCCTCTTGTCAGCGTGTTTCTTCATCCGCTGGGAAGCGCGTCCAAGGGACGCCTTGACAGAGTCCCAAATGGTAGCGAAGTCACGGGCTACAGTATCAGCAGCAGGGACATCCGAAGAAGGGGATATAGGCAATGGGACGGAGGGCTGAAGTCCGTAAACGACATGGAAGGGAGATTTGGAGGACGACTCACTGATGTGGTGGTTATGTGAGAATTCAGCCCAAGGCAGAAGCGTGGACCAGTCGTCGTGATGGGCGTTGACATAGTGACGTAAGAAGGAGGTCAAGATTTGATTGACCCTCTCCACTTGGCCATTAGATTGAGGGTGGTAAGCAGAAGAAAAGTCCAGAGTCACTCCCAGATGTTTGCAGAGCGCCCTCCAGAAGCGGGAGGTGAACTGAGTTCCTCTGTCGGACACGATGTGGGATGGAAAGCCATGCAAGCGGAAGATGTGATGTATATAGGCTTCCGCGAGTTCCTGAGCAGAGGGCAGTCCAGCCATAGGGACGAAGTGAGCCATTTTGGAGAACCGGTCCACCACGACCCATATGACTGTGTGTCCGGAGGATAATGGCAAGTCCGTAATAAAATCCATCGCTATGTGTTGCCACGGAACTGAGGGTATCGGCAGAGGCAGAAGACGGCCATAGGGCAGGTGTTTGGGCGTCTTGTTCCTGGCACAAGAGGAGCAGGCAGAGACAAAAGCAGCGACGTCCGTGCGAAGGGATGGCCACCAGTAATGGCGTACAATCGCACCCCATGTTCTCTTCTGGCCAGCATGACCGGCTGTTTTTGAGGCATGACCCCAGTGTAACACTTTTTGCCTGTCAGTCTCAGAGACATAGGTCTTTCCGGGCGGTATCTGGGCCAGGGTGACAGGGGCCACCGGAATAATCTTGCTAGGAGAGATGATAGGTTGGGTAGTCTCTTCCTCCTGCTCCATGGGCATGAAAGACCTAGACAAGGCATCAGCGCGTACATTCTTGTCCGCGGGTCGGAAATGGAGCTGGAAGTCAAACCTGGCAAAGAATAAGGACCACCTGGCTTGCCGTGGGTTCAGTCGCTGAGCGGACCGCAAGTATTCCAGGTTCTTGTGGTCCGTGTAGATAATCACGGGGTACACTGCTCCTTCCAGGAGGTAGCGCCACTCCTCCAGAGCCAGTTTGACCGCCAATAGTTCTCGGTCACCGATGGTGTAATTACGTTCAGGTGCTGAGAAGCTCTTGGAGAAAAAACCGCAAGTCACCATCTTGCCGGAGGAGGACTTCTGCATGAGCACTGCTCCGGCTCCCGAGGAGGAGGCATCCACCTCCAAGGTGAACTGGCGGTTTAACTCCGGACGGTGGAGTACAGGAGCGGAGGCAAATGCTCGCTTCAGTGAGCAAAACGCGGCGTCGGCCGCAGGTGACCAGTCCTTTGGATTAGCCTCCTTTTTGGTCAAAGCGGAGAGAGGAGCAGTCAGGGCAGAGAAGTGAGGGATAAACTGGCGGTAGTAGTTGGCGAATCCCAGGAACCGTTGGATTGCCTTCAGTCCAGAAGGGGGAGGCCAGTTGAGTATGGAGGAGACCTTCTTTGGATCCATTTGCAGTCCAGTACCCGAGATGATGTATCCCAGGAAAGGAAGAGAAGACTGCTCAAAGACACACTTCTCATATTTGGCGTAGAGACGATTCTCTCTCAGTCTTTGTAGAACCAGCTGTACGTTCTCTCTGTGGGTCTGGAGGTCCGGAGAGAAGATAAGGATGTCATCCAGATAAACTACTACACAGATGTAGAGGAGGTCCCGGAATATGTTGTTCACCAATTCCTGGAAGACTGCTGGTGCGTTACACAAGCCGAAGGGCATCACGCAGTATTCATAGTGCCCATCGCGAGTATTAAACGCGGTCTTCCATTCGTCCCCAGAGCGGATACGAACTAGGTTGTAGGCACCCCGAAGATCCAGCTTGGTGAACACACGGGCTCCTCTGAGCCGGTCGAACAATTCGGGGATGAGCGGCAGAGGGTACTTGTTTTTGACGGTGATCTGATTCAGACCCCGGTAGTCGATGCATGGGCGTAGGTCACCCTCTTTCTTCTTAACGAAGAAGAAGCCTGCTCCCGCAGGAGAGGAGGATCTCCGGATGAATCCCTTTGCCAGGCTCTCTGTGATGTAGGTAGACATGGCCCTGGTTTCGGCTGGAGACAACGGATATATCCGTCCTCGAGGTGGTGTTGTTCCTGGGAGCAGGTCGATGGCACAATCGTAGGGACGGTGTGGCGGAAGTACCTCAGACTCCTTCTTGTCAAAAACGTCTGCGAAGGACCAATAGGCCGAGGGCAGTTCCGGTAGGTTCTCTGGAACCGGAGGTCGTCGGATGGGTTGTATGGACTTCAGACACTTCTCATGACAAGCAGGACCCCATCGGGTGATTTCGCCAGTACCCCAGCTGACTGATGGTTCGTGTGTCTGCAACCAGGGAAGTCCCAGCAGGATTTGATGGGACATGTGTGGAAGGACGTAGAGAGCGATGTTCTCGGTGTGCAGGGCACCGATACGCAGTTCGACCGGTCTGGTGACCCGGGAGATGGTATCAGAGAGGGGTCTCCCATCCACAGAGGCAATCACTAGGGGCTTCTCGAGTAGAGTAACAGGCAGCTGGTACTTGTCCACCGTGGCCTGCTGGATGAAATTGCCTGCTGCTCCAGAGTCGAGGTATGCCTCAGCCGTGAAGCGCGTCTCTCCCGTTGACACTTGCACAGTCCACATAACCGGGTCTGAGAGAGTCCCAGCACCTAGGGTGGCCTCTCCTACCAACCCTAGGCTTTGGAGTTTCCCGGCCTTTCTGGACAGGAGCGTAGGAGGTGTGTTCCCTCTCCGCAGTAAAAGCAGAGACCCTTGGCGAGCCGCTCTGCTCGACGTTGTTCAGACTGTCGTACTCGGTCGATCTGCATGGGCTCGTGGACGGGATTCCCAGCTGTTGATGACTGAGGTACGGAGGGCTTCTGTGGAGGAGAGGAATGCCGTACCGGACGTCTCTCACGAGACAGCTCTTTGGAGCGCTCCTGAAAACGAATGTTCACTCGAGTTGCTAGGGCAATCAGGGCATCTAGGGTGGAGGGCACGTCACGACCCGCCAACTCATCTTTGATGCGACTCGAGAGTCCTTCCCAGAAGGCGGCTGTTAGGGCCTCATTATTCCACCCGAGTTCTGAAGCCAAAGTGCGGAAACGGATGGCATATTGGCCCACCGTCAGTGTTCCTTGACGTAAGCGGAGAAGGGATGAAGCAGACGCAGAGGCGCGTCCCGGCTCGTCAAAGGTGCTGCGAAAGGCCTGCAGGAACTCTTGAAGATCCTTGGTCATAGGATCCTCCTTCTCCCACAACGGGTTCATCCACGCCAGTGCCTCGCCCTCCAGGTGAGACATGATGAAGGCGACCTTGGCTTGGTCGGAGGCAAACAGATGTGGCAGCTGCGTGAAATGGAGGGAGCATTGGTTTATAAACCCCCTGCAGGTCTTGGGATCTCCGGCGTACCGGGGTGGTGAGGCCAAACGCAGTCTGGAAGCATCCGAAGAGGCAGCCACGGGAGCGGGGGACGTGGCTTGACTAGTGGCGGCTTGGGATGTTGAAGACGTGACTGCCGCTTGTAGCGTGGTCAGGCGGGTGTCCACGGAAGTCATAAAGTTCAGCATGCGGGTCTGGACTTCACGCTGGCGTTGGAGTTCCTCTTGCAAGGCCGCTAGTGCTGCAGCGGGATCCATGGCCTGATCTTACTGTCAGGGCCAGGCGGTCGGGCAGACCCAGGAGGTGGATCCACTGGGCCGAACTCTAAGATGGTGGTAAGGAGTCCGGTAGCTGAAGCACTATGGGCAGTAGAACAGTCCGTGCAAGTGAGTGTAACGAAGAAGTCCCTGGGACCACGGAGTCACAGATGGTAGTCCGGGTGACGTAGCTCAGGTTCGGAAGCCGAGATGATGTCAGGCGGGGTCCGGAACCTTTGGAGCGAGATGACGGGTCACCGCAGGGATCCGAGATGGTACGGACTGTCAGATGGCAGACGGACAGCGTGCGGGGTTCGGGATTCAGCAGGACCGGATGGCGAGGCAGGATCAGCTCTAGAAGAGAGATACGTGAGTATGGCAAGAAGACACAAGGAGACCTGACTCCTAGCTTGGAAAACACGAAGATCAGGCCCCGCCCCCTTGGACAATACACCCCTTTATACCCTGTACCTGTTTAGCCTCATTTCCTGTTAATGGACGCTGGCCCTTTAAGAAAGGGTCAGTGACCGCGCGCGCGCCCTAATGCGCATGCGCGCAGCCCGGGTGCCAGAAGCCAGGGAAGGAGGCTGAGAAGAGGACGCAGGGGAGCCGGCCAGGGCCTGGGAAGCCGTCGGGCGCCGTGATCGGAGACCAGGGGGCCTGGGAAGGACGGGCACCGGAGGCTGGAGAGCGGGGAGCGTGGCAGGTGAGCCGGGGAGCGGGGCTGAGGACCCGGGGAGCGGAGCAGAGGACCCGGGGAGGGGAGCCAAGGACCCGGGGAGCGTGACAAATACTTTATACTAGTCCAATATCATATTGGAATAGTATTAACTTAAGTATTGCTATCCCTTTTGATGTCAACATTGATCCCATGTGGTCTTTGGGAGCTCGACATGCTATCCTATTTTTGTTGCCTAATCATCTCTGGAAATCCGAGGGAGGAACCCATCCACAACCTTGTTTGTAAGAAGCATACTGGATCGGGATCGCATTGCTGCAATTAGCAGCATTCCTATGAGCTTATTTGCACCTCTGAATTGGTGACTGCATTTTGGTTATTTCCTTTTGGGAATCAATATTGCCACACAGATTAGCGCCGCGCTGTCTCCTGTTTCCTTCTATCCCTTTAGGAGAAATTGTTAAATTAACCTTAAAGCGAATATACACCATTTATCACTATTTTGTATTTAGATCCAATGTTCCCAACCTTCTGCATTGACAAAGCGCAAGAGAACCTGTCCACTATAAAGTCATGGTCATAATGGCATTGTGATGCTGATTAAACTGATACCTGCGGTGAAGGCATCCTATCTCTGGTTGTTGGATAATTTTCCTCTAAAGTTTTCATCTAATGACGTCTAATGTGCATCAGTGTTAAGGTCACTTTACACACAGCGACATCGCTAGCGATGTCGCTGGTGAAACCACCCGCCCCCGTCGGTTGTGCGTCTCGGGCAAATCGCTGCTCGTGGCGCACAACATCACAGCGGAGATGAGCGGCCGTAACATCCCGCCTACCTCCTTCCTTCCTCATTGGCGGCGGCCGCAGGTATGATGTTGTTCTTCGTTCCTGCGGTGTCACACATAGCGATGTGTGCTGCTGCAAGAACAACTAACAACATCATACCTGCAGCAGCAACGAACAGGGCCGCCATCAGGGCATTACTACTGTGCCTGGTGTAGGGGGCCCGGTGAAGACAGGGGTCCAGGCCAGGCCCGGGGTAAATACTTATCTTTAGCCTCAGGCAGGACGGGCCCCTTCTCTTCACCAAGCCCCAGTCACAGCAGCAGCAGAGGGGCCTGCAGTGTCGCTTCACTACCAGACATGACTAATTTGCATGTGAAGGGGCGGAGCATGCAAATTAGCCATGTGCTGTAGTGGAGGCAGGGTCAGTGGAGCAGAGCAGGGCGCGTTATTGCTGGGCCGTGCAGCAGGGTGGTGAGGTCATCACTCTGAGACCTCATTACACTCCTGCAACAGCGGCTGAGGTGGTGAGGCCGCAGCAGCCAGCGGGACAGGTATGCGCTGTGAGCTGAAGATTTGCTGATCTCTGCCCGGGGCCCGCGCTGATCTCTGCTGAAGGGGGGTGCTGATCTCTGCCCGTTGCCGCCCGCCAACCCCAGCCCCTGTCTTTTTTCAACTAGATCAGGGGTGGGGAACCTCTGGCCTGTGGTCTCCTGGCCTCTCTGCTGTGAGCCTTCTGGCCTCTCTACTGTGAGCCTCCTGGCCTCTCTGTGAGCCTCCTGGCCTCTCTGCTGTGAGCCTCCCTCTGCTGTGAGCCTCCTGGCTTCTCTGCTTTGAGCCTCCCTCTGCTGTGAGCCCCCTGCCTCTCTGCTATGAGCCTCCTGGCCTCTCTGCTGTGAGCGTCCTGGCCTCTCTGCTGTGAGCGCCCTGGCCTCTCTGCTGTGAGTGCCCTGGCCTCTCTGCTGTGAGCCTCCTGGCCTCTTTACTGTGAGCCTCCTGGCCTCTCTACTGTGAGCCTCCTGGCCTCTCTGCTGTGAGCCTCCCTCTGCTGTGAGCCCCCTGGCCTCTCTGGTTTCAGCCTTCCTCTGCTGTGAGCCTCCTGCCATTCTGCTGTGAGCCTCCTGGCCTCTCTGCTGTGAGCGTCCTGGCCTCTCTGCTGTGAGCGTCCTGGCCTCTCTGCTGTGAGCGTCCTGGCCTCTCTGCTGTGAGCGCCCTGGCCTCTCTGCTCTGAGCCTCCTGGCCTCTTTACTGTGAGCCTCCTGGCCTCTCTACTGTGAGCCTCCTGGCCTCTCTGTTGTGAGCCTCCCTCTGCTGTGAGCCTCCTGGCCTCTCTCCTTTGAGCCTCCCTCTGCTGTGAGCCTCCTGGCCTCTCTGTTGTGAGCCTCCTGGCCTCTCTGCTTTGAGCCTCCTGGCCTCTCTGCTGTCAGCCTCCTGGCCTCTCTGCTGTGAGCCTCTTGGCCTCTCTGCTGTGAGCCTCCTGCCTCCCGCTGCTGTGTGCCACCCTCCCTCCAGTGCTGTCTGTGCTCCCTCAGTCCTGTTCATGTCTCCAGTCCTGTTTATGCCCCTCTAGTGTTGTCCGTGCCACCGCCAGTACTGTCCGAGCCCCAGCCCCTCCTGTGATGTATATACAGTGCCTTGCGAAAGTATTCGGCCCCCTTGAATTTTTCAACCTTTTTCCACATTTCAGGCTTCAAACATAAAGATAAAAAAAGTTACATTTTATGGTGAAGAATTAACAACAAGTGGGACACAATTATGAAGTTGAACGATATTTATTGCTTATTTTAATTTTTTGTAAAAAATAAATAACTGAAAATTGGGGCGTGCAATATTATTCATCCCCTTTACTTTCAGTGCAGCAAACTCACTCCAGAAGTTCATTGAGGATCTCTGAATGATCCAATGTTGTCCTAAATGACTGATGATGATAAATATAAGCCCCCTGTGTGTACCAAGTCTCCGTATAAATGCACCTGCTCTGTGATAGTCTCAGTGTTCTGTTTAAAGCGCAAATAGCATCATAAAGACCAAGGAACACAACAGGCAGGTCTGTGATACTGTTGTGGAGAAGTTTAAAGCCGAATTTGGTAACAAAACGATTTCTACAACTTTCAACATCCCAAGAAGCACTGTGCAAGCGATCATACCACTGAAAATCTACCAAGACCCGGCCGTCCATCCAAACTTTCATCTTAAACAAGGAGAAGACTGATCAGAGATGCAGCCAAGAGGCCCATGATCACTCTGGATGAACTGCAGAGATCTACAGCTGAGGTGGGAGAGTCTGTCCATAGGACAACAATTAGTTGTATACTGCACAAATCTGGCCCTTATGGAAGAGTGGCTAGAAGAAAGCCATTTCTCAAAGATATCCATAAAAAGTATTGTTTAAAGTTTGCCACAAGCCACCTGGGAGACACCAAACATATGGAAGAAGGTGCTCTGGTCAGATGAAACCAAAATCGAACTATTTGGGCACAATGCCAAACGATATGTTTGGTGTAAAAGCAACACAGCTCATCACCCTGAACACACCATCCCCACTGTCAAACATGGTGGTGGCAGCATCATGGTTTGGGCCTGCTTTTCTTCAGCAGGGACAGGGAAGATGGTTAAAATTGATGGGAAGATGGATGGAGCCAAATACAGGACCATTTTTGAAGAAAACCTGTTGGAGTCTGCAAAAGACCTGAGACTGGGACAGAGATTTGTCTTCCAACAAGACACTGATCCCAAACATAAAGCAAAATCTACAATGGAATGGTTCACAAATAAACGTATCCAGGTGTTAGAATGGCCGAGTCACAGTCCAGACCTGAATCCAATCTAGAATCTGTGGAAAGAGCTGAAAACTGCTGATCACAAACGCTTCCATCCAATCTCCCTCAGCTCCAGCTGTTTACAAAGTAAGAATGGGCAAGAATTTCAGTCTCTCCATGTGCAAAACTGATAGACACATGCCCCAAGCGACTGCAGCTGTAATCGCAGCAAAAGGTGGCTCTACAAAGTATTAACTTACAGGGGATGAATAATATTGCACGCCCTACTTTTCAGTTATTTATTTTTTATAAAAAATTTAAAATAAACAATAAATTTTGTTCTACTTCACAATTGTGTCCCACTTGTTGATTCTTCACCATAAAATGTAAATTTTATCTTTATGTTTAAAGCCTGAAATGTGGGAAAAGGTTGAAAAAAATCAAGGGGGCCGAATACTTTCGCAAAGCACTGTATATACCAGAATGTGCCCAGGAGGGGATGTATATAGCAGGAGGGGCCCAGGATGGGAAATATATACCTAAATGGGGACATATCTACAAAGGGAGGGACATATATTTCAGGAGGGGGACATATATATATATATATATATATATATATATATATATATATATATATATATATATATATATATATATATATATATTACACGTTTTTCCAAGAGGTGCAGTGAGACTGTAGGAGGTTTGAGGGGTGGAGGCGGAGCTGGGGTGGAGCCTGGGCGGAGTCCCAAGGGGGCTCTGAAATTCCTACTGGCGGCCCTGGCAACGATATTTGAGATTAAAACGACGTGTCAACGATCAACGATATGGTGAGTATTTTTGATCGTTAGCGCTCGTTCCTGCATTTCACACGCAGCGACGTCGCTAACGAGGCCGGATGTGCGTCACGAATTCCGTGACCCCAACGATATCTCGTTAGCGATGTTGTTGCCTGTAAAGTGGCCTTTAGACTTGGGGGCAGAGTCTTCTACTTCTTCTCTGCCAGTCCACCTGCCTTCTCTGTTTATTTTTCTTTTTGTCTCCTTTTGGAAATTCCGCACCGGCCAGTGTGCGTAGCGCGATTCCACAGGCGGTCTTCCCACAGATGGCACATGCGTAGATTGAGATTTCAGCTCAATGACTTCTTCATTAAGCAGAAATTTTGACCCAGTGTGATAAAAAAAATGAAACATACTATATACTCACCTTCCGGTTCCCCACTGTTTCTCCTTCCTGCTGGCTGTGTCTCCCATTGGTCTCCTCTTCACATGCCATCTATGCCGGACAAGAAGAAGAGGAGGCCAATAGAGAACGCAGCTAGTGGAACAAAGGTATGGCAGGAGATCAGAAGGTGAATATTTGGTATTTTTTTACTACACTGAGGCAATATTTAAAATTATATTAAGTGGCATGAACCCCTTTAACTTGGCAAAGGTGTATGTAATCTCTAACTAGGTTGTCCAGCATTCTTTATTTTAGCAATGGGCAGTGAGAAGTGAGAAACAAGCCAGATATTGTGTACAAATCCTATTTAAATTGATTGGGACAGATGAACAATATCTGTCAGGAGGTCACGAGACCCGACAAGCTGCTATTGAAGATAGGGGTGGAATGGTCAAGATTGAAATATCTTGCACTTTGGGATCTAAGTATTGGCTGTTATGATTAAATTCCAAAAAACACAGACAGTCCCATTAGTAACTGACAAAGAAGTACTGCTATGTAAAAAAAATCTTTTCATCACAAGACAATGTACTTTCCTGATGATTTATATTTTTTGCTTCTTATGAATATCAGAATTTGTAGTAACAGGGACCTTTAGATGGTGTCTTGCAGTTTCTGGTCTCCATGGTGAAAATTATTGTCCAGGTTATATTTATTCGCTCTTGTTCTTAAATTTAATCCTAAGTCTCTGACTCATGCCATGTTCTGCTTCATTCTTTCGTGTCAGTTTAGGTTCATATGTTGTTTTTTTTTTAGCTTGGAAACTAGTGGGAATATTTACTTTTCAGATAACTTTATATTCAGTTTTACCCTGGATGGGTAGATATACTGAATATGGACAAAAGCATGTGCCCCCTCCATATTACATCTAGAGGAGCCTTTCTGACCTCCCGTTCTAATGCGGGCGTCACATGGTACGATATATTGGGCGATATGTATATATATGTGATATACGCACATCCGGCATTGTTTGATATATCGTAGCGTGTGACAGCTACGAGCGACGGTGAACGAGCAAAAATACTCACCTTATCGTTGCTCGTTGACACGTTGCTCATTTTCAAAAAGTAGTTCCTTCTTCTGCGCGCCAGTTGTTCATTGTTCCCGAGGCAGCACACATCGCTCCGTGTGACACCTCGGGAACGATGAACACAGCTTACCTGCGTCCCGCCGGCAATGCGGAAGGAAGGAGGTGGGCGGGATGTTTACGTCCTGCTCATCTCCGCCCCTCCTCTGCTATTGGCCGGCCGCTGTGTGACGTCGCTATGACGCCGGACGTCCCTCCCCCTTCAGGAAGAGGATGTTCGCCATCCACAGCGAGGTCGTCTAGGAGGTAAGTGTGTTTGACAGGGGTTAACGACTTTGTGCGCCACGGGCAACTAATTGCCCGTGACGCACAAACGACGGGGACGGGTACGATCGCTCGTGCGATCACACGATAGATCGTCCCATGTGACGACCACATTAGAATTATTGACCCTTCATCCAGAGGAGCATTTGTGAGGTCAGACACTGATGTTGGAGGAGATGACTGGGCTCCCAATCTCCGTTCTAGTTAATGCCAAATGTACTTGATGAGTTTTAGGTCTGCGCTGGTCATGTCCTTCTGTACAACACTCTCCCAACTATGTCTGTATGGACTTTGTGCACTTGGCATAGTCGTGAAGAACGGAAAAAAGTCTTCTCCCAACTGTTCCCCCCAAAAAATGGAAGCTACAATTGTCCAAAATATCTTGTATGCTGATGTATTAAGATTTCCATTCACTGAAATTAAGGGATTGAGATTGTGCTTGGTGATGTAAGGCTTGCTTATAACATGGAGATGCATTCCATGAAGCTCCCGGTGGGGGTACACTGCTGATGTTAAAATAATTGTCCACTACTGGAAAACCTAGGTTAAAGGGAATCTGTCAGCGGGTTTTTGCTACCTCATCTGAGAGCAGCATGATGTAGGTAAAGAGATCCTGAATCCCACTATGCATCACTTAAGGGTGCTTTAAACGCTGCGATATATCATCAGGGTCATGTCATTAGTGACGCACATCCGGCGCCGTTACCGACATCGCAGCGTGTGACACCAAGGAGCGACGATCAACGAGCACAAAAACATGAAAAATCGTTGCTCGTTGACATGTCACTGCTTTCCTTAATATCATTGCTGCTGCAGGTACGATGTTGTTCGTCGTTCCTGCGGCAGCACACATCGCTATGTGTGATACCACAGGAATGCCGAACATCTCCTTACCTGCGTCCACCGGCAATGACGAAGGAAGGAAGTGGGCGGCATGTTCCGGCCGCTCATCTCCGCCCCTCTTCTGCTCTGCTATTGGACGGCTGCCGTGTGACGTCGCTGTGATGCCGTACGAACTGCCCCCTTAGAAAGGAGGCGGTTCGCCAGCCAGAGCAACGTCGCTAGGCAGGTAAGTCCGTGTGACGGGTGTTAGCGATGTTGTGGGCCATGGGCAGCGATTTGCCCGTGACGCATAACCGACGGGGGCGGGTACCGATATCGCAGTGTGTAAAGTACCCTTTAGATTACTGGGTACAGCCATTTTGATACAATCAGAATTTTTAGATTTAGCCATCTAGCAGAGCTGAGAGAGCTGCCCCCGCCCACACCAGGCTCTCTATAGAGATTGTGCATAGTCAGTGAGGTACCAATCAGAGGAGGGGGTGTGCCGGACTGCCATGCGCCCACAGACACTGGGGCTGGCCGCGGTGATACACGTGAGCAGGAAGTTGACGTGACATCAACGGATCCCCGAGGTCACAGAGCCCGGGGGGGTCATGTGATGGGGAAGAGCGGTCCACAATAGCGCTGCTGAGAGGCTAAATTGGCAACACAAGGTATTTGAAAGAAACATTGTTTCTCAATGCAATATCGATGTGGCAAATTATGGATATGGGTGAATCACTTCTTTAATGTTTGCAAATGCACACAGGAGTAAAAACCTTAATTTTGGAGACACGTCCAATGGTTTGACGAAACTAAAATTGAACTGTTTGGCCATAATGATCATTGTTACATTTGCATAAAAAAGGGCAAAGCTTTAAAGCCTAAGAACACCATTCCAACTGTGAAACACGGTGGTGGCAGCATCATGTTGTGGGGTTGTTTTGCTGCAGGAGGGGCTGGTGCACTTCACAAAATAGATGGCATTATGAGGAAAGAAGATTATGTGGCAATACTGAAGCAACATCTCAAGACATCAGCCAGGAACTTAAAGCTTGGGCGGAAAGGAGTCTTCGAAATGGACAATGACCAGAAGCTACTGCCAAACTGGTTACACAGTGGATCAAGGACAACAAAGTCAATGTTTTGGAGTGGCCATCACAAAACCCTGATCTACATCCTAGTTAAAATTTATGGGCAAAGCTGAAAAAACCGGTGCGAGCAAGGTGACCTACAAACATGGCTCAGTTACACCAGTTCTGTCAGGAGGAATGGGCCCAAATTCCTACCAACTATTGTGTGAAGTTTGTGGAAGGAGATCCGAAATGTTTGACCCAAGTCATACAGCGTAAGGGAAATGGTACCAAATACTAATGAAATGTATGTAAACTTTTGACTTTGAAGAAAGTTATAAAAATGCCTCAAATCATTCTGTCTCTAATTATTCTGGCATTTGGCAAACATAAATAATTTTGGTTTCTAATTGACCTAAAACGGGAAAGGTTTATTCTGATTTAATGTCAGATAGTGAGAAAAACCTGCAGATGTGTCTTTATAGAGAGCTGAGGGAAAAACATGCAGATGTGTTTTTACAGAGAACGGAGGGAAAAACCTGCAGATGTGTCTTTATAGAGAGCGGAGGGAAAAACCTGCAGATGTGGTTTTTATAGAAAGCGTATGGGAAAAACCTGCAGATGTGTCTTTATAGAGAGTGGGGGGAAACTTCTAGTTTCAACTGTATGTACACAGGTTACCTGATGGAGTAGCCCCTCTATTTATGTACCTTTATAACATATAAAAATGGGATATGATGACTATTTTGATAAAACTGAAAATATCATGAAAGATTATATAACCACATAAGCACATCTCATTGATAGAGCATGGTGGCTCAGTGGTTAGCACACTGTGGCTCAGTGGTTAGCACTGTTACTTTGCAGCTGCTGGAGTCCTGAGTTTAAATCCCACAAAGGAAAACAATTGCAAGTAGATGGTATGTTCTCCCCGTGTTTGCGTGGGTTTCCTCCAGGTTCTCCGGTTTCCTCCCATACTCCAAAGACCTACTGATAGGGAATGTAGATTATGAGCCCCAATTTGCACAGTGATGATATCTGTAAAGTGCTGCGGGATAAATAGAGACCCATCAAATGAGTTTGCATCATAGCTACGTATGCATATTGTCCTCACCTTGCTAGATCATGGAGAAGCTAGAAAATGATGATGTTTAGATATACACATAGACAGGATCTGGCAAAACATTACACCATGTTCTTTAGTAATAAAAGCATTTTTGAAGCGAATCATCAATTATACATAAAAAAAAGAAAAACTATAAAAGAACAATGTAGCAATGAAAATGTCATAAGGTTATTGTCAGCCATCGATCTCCTCCTGCCAAACAAAGACAGCCCCTGAGGGATCCATTGATTTCTTTGAGAGCCAACAAGCTAACCAAGTAATAGCCTAGTAATTAGATCCTGTAGTAAGCTGCATCCATCCTTCTGATCACAGCCTTCATACAGGTGGACCTGACGTGGTGCTGAATTAGGCTTTAATACAACTGGCTTTCCCATTACGTGTAAAGTTGGTTCAATAACACTTCCATGTCCCTCTCTTTTAAAGAGGACCGTCACCATGAAAAAAAGTGGCCACTTTTTGGTCTTATTATATTCCTGCTGCTTACCTGAGTATTCTGTTTTTTGTTTCTTTTTAATGCGCCATACGGTCCCAGAGATATGCGCCTTTTTATTTAGTGTTAATTTTTAAGGTCTTTATGAGGGGGCGTGGCTCACGGGATTCTATGGGGGCATGTCTTTAGAATGCTTTGCATAATTACCCGTGAGCCACGCCTCCTTGTAAAGACTATGAAAAATAGCACTAAATAAAAAGGCTCATATCTCTGGGACCGTATGATGGATTACATCTCTGCGTTTCTGCAGAGATGCCAACTTACTCACCACCTTAGTGCACCTGAGACCCGTGCGCACACACAGGCCCTCCTCTTAAAGGGCCGGCTTGCTATTTCCAGGAAATGCCTCTCAGCTTGTAGCTGAGAGGCACAGTGTACTTAAGGCATCCTCCCATTAGGGGAGATGCCTGCGCAGCACATTCATTTAGTCAGTATACCAGTCTGCAAGCTAGTTGTCAGGTCCCGTTAATCCTGTGTCGGTCTTCTGCAACTGCCTTCCCATACCTAACTTCCCCTACCATGCCCACCATTCCTGTTCGTACCCGCCTGTGCAGCCTGCCTGAGTCACCCCGCCTGTGCCTGTGTATACCTGAGTTCGTCACCTGTCCTGGGGGTCAGCTGCCACAGTCCCGGTCACTGCCCTGGGAGTGGTACCTGGTTACTACCTTGCGGTGGGTGCTTAGCTAAACCCCTCCCACTAACGAGTAAGCCCGGGTCCCCTCTGTGGTCCAGTTGGTCCACTAATCCCACTCACTGCCCCAACACCAGCTGCGAGCGTTACAGTAACCCTTTCAAATGTTTGCTGCAAAGCCAGACGCAGCCCATGGACAAGGGTGGTGCTGTTTCATCCATTATATACTTACATTATACTTCTATCCTACATTATATACTGACTTTCTCCTATAGGACAGAATAATAAAATAATCCAGGTTTTAGGTATTTTGGGAGGACTTCCTTTACGAAAATCCTGCCTTCACTATAGACGGTAGCTATCTTTTGCACAGCCCATGTTTGCCTCTATACATCTGGTTTGGATAGGAATTATTATTATTAAACTTGTTGTTTCTGGGCAAATCCACATGAAATTATAGGAACCCTTTTATAAATTCTAGACACCTTTAACTTCAGGATTCACATTCTAGGCATAACCGATGGACGTCACCGCTGATATTTCAAGTGAAAATCATTTTCACATCGACTCCTGTGCGTTTTAATGGAAGAGGCAGAGATGTCACAATAACAGTCGTTTCTGAGAGTAAAAAAATGTGCAGGCGTGTTATACTGAAGGCGACACATCACTGCACTCGAAACCAGCACCACGGTAGATGTACGGAACTGGTTATTGTACTACCAGAAATCTACCAGCTGAGAAGATCACAAAAATGGGCTATTCAAAACTTTAGGATTTTTTTCTGTTTTTTGCGTTGTCCAAAATATAAGCTTCTATATCTCCCACTATTCATTAAGCTCATATTAGACAAGGCCCAAGGTAGGAGGCAGATTTCGCACCCCCCCCCCCCCCCCCCAATAACCTTCCATAACTGAAATGCCAGCAGTGAGACTCTGCATAATGAAAACCCTGATGGTATTGCATGAATGGATAAGTATCTGCCTGTATTTCTCAGCATTGAGAACACCATTAATCCTGACCAAATCCCCAATTACATTTGTTGAAATACAGCCCCAAAGTTGCAGGACCCTCCACCACACTTCAGCATTGCCTGCAGTCACAGACAACATTGTCATGACTTGGTTTTGGGACACGATTGGGTTACTTCTTGCTGCGTCTCTGTCCAACTGCTGATGGTTCTCTTATCTTTTCTTCTCTTTCTTACTTTCCTATTTTGTCTCTGTCCTATCACAGTTTGGGTGGGGCTATTTATACTCACTTGTACCAGCCTTCTTTGCTGGCTATATTTTTAGGTAGATTACTGCTAAGAAGTTCCATCCCTGCAACTAAGAGATTTTGCTTGCTAGGCAGAGATCAGTTGTGTTAGTGCTTTATGTTTGCTCATTTACTTCCCAACACCTTTCCTCTGTCCTCATTTAGGTTTGTGGCAGTTTTTTCTTGCTTTCATTTATTATTCTCCTATTGTTACCTTTGTTCCCGTTCTTTAAGTTTCCTCACCTTTGGCCACTGTCTACCTCTACTCAATTTCCCTCTCATGGTTAATTGTGCATAGCAGTCTACGTTCTAGTTCCTTAGGATGTATGAGAAACTGCTCGATGGCCTTTCAGGTAGCCAGGTCTGAGTTGGTATTTATAATTGTGTGGCTATAGATTTTCTAGTCAGTACAGGAACCTGCAGGGTGTGGGTGCGGCTGTTTATTGTATACTTTATTTCTCCCTTTATCCATGTTTGTTAGGTGTATGCATATCACAAATATTTCACATATTTGCTCATCAGCACCTGCGGCTATATTTCTACACTCCAGTTCCTATGTTTTCATGCATAGCTGAGTCACTTGGTGTAGTTTCCATGTTGAAAATATGGGGTTTTGGCCACAATTCGTCCATGAAGACCACCACCTCTTGTTACACTTCTTTGAACAGTAAATAGATGAAGCTGGGTCCTAGTGGTTGCTGATAGTTATGAGCTGATGGTACTGCTGGACATTTTCTGATTTCAAAGGGAAGTATGATGTGTTATTCCTGTTCTTCACTAAGTTTCCGTGGTTGACCACTACTACTATGGTGGTCAAAATAATCCATTTCTTGTTGCCCTTCAAAAGACCCTGAACAGCACATCTTGACACTCTAGTCTGCTATGAAATCTTTCCCTGGGAGACAGCTCGCTGATATTTCTTGTTGCTGTGCTCAGTGTGGCCATGGTGTATGACCTGTGACATGAAACTGTCTTCTACAACCTCACCATTATAACAAAGTTTGTCTATTTGCCACCCAGTCTTAAGTCTCCCACACAGCTGTTTCTGTTTCAGTTAATGACTGTTTCAATCTACATATGAAAATCATTATCACCTGTTGGTATAATTGGTTACTCATACACCTGAGGACAATCCTACAAAATACCTGACTGCCACGGGTGTGTCATGGCTGACAGACAGTCATGTGGTTTCTGGCAATAGAAGGTCACAGCGTTTGGCTGTGTAAAATGCTCCCTGACTTTCTATTGTTTGTGCTGTTAGTATTCATTGTACTAGGTAGCTTTCCTGCTGGGTTTTCATCTCTTCCCCTTTAAGACCCAGCAAAGACCTCCTTCCAGCTGCTGATTATCAGTATTCTCGATGTGCTTAAATACTTCCATCTTCCCTGGACTTGTGATATTCAGTTCATTCAAGCTCTGGATGCAAGCAGACGGCTTGTACTCCTCTGTGGTATTGTTGCTGTAACTTTGCTGAACTTCTACTTGAGTCATCTGTGGATAAGTAGTTCATGCACTTTCCCCCTGTGTGTCCTCCTTGTGTCTTCGATAGTGTTAAGTGGGGTTGACAAAGAGCTCCTCCCATCTGTTCCCTATTTAGGGTCCAGCACAGGGATACTTAGGGTCAGGTATCCAGCTTGGCAAATAGGTGCAGAACCTATGTAGGGTGATGAGGGACCCCAGGGACCAGCAGTAGGTTTGGTCAGGGGTCACCATCTCCCCCTTCCCTAGACACAGGGTTTCCCTTTCGCCGTTCGCTTGGTACCTAGCGTGACACTGACTTTGTGCAAGTGTACCTAGCAGAACTGATGGGGTGTTAAGACAAAGAGCCTTCACACCAAATAATGCTTTGATTTAGAGTTCTCTTTTGTCCATTGACTTAGCATTTTGGCAATTGATAAAAAATAAACTGTTAACCCTTTTAGTTTCGAAAGCATTCCTTCAGTGCTGTATTTTTTTACACCTGCCTAATACTTTTGCACAGTACTGTATATATCACTCATACCTCACACTTACTATACAAATAGTAATTTGCTCATATATCTTAAGGGACTGAATGAAGGAATGTGATCATTAGAGGCTGAAATAAAATCATTATTCATTATCATTGGGTACCGTTTGCATTATTAATGGATTGGTGTTATGGATTACTCTTAGGTTTTGTCTGCTTGCAGTATTCGCAGTGTTACGGCGCGATGTGAAGGATGAAAACATTGGCGTATTTTTTCTGGAATTTGCAGGAACACTGCCATCTAGCAGCCGCTCGTTCTCCGTGCACCTCTAATCACAGATGTAAATCACACATCCCACGTGAGATCGCAGCTTTCAATATTTTATGGATGTTTTACTAGGAATAGGTGACATGTGGGAAAAACAGAAGAAGAAAGAGACTAGGAAAGGCAGTAGGAGTGCGGAGGGAAAGAGCTATGCTGCATCAGTGCGGTTATGGCTGCCGGCAGCTTGACCCATTGCCAGCAACAGCAGCACTGCTCAGTGTATACACACAGCGTAGCATTTGTCACTTCTAACAAAACGTCACTTATTAAAGGGAACCTGTCACCACTTTTTTGGCTATAAGCTGCGGCCACCACCACCGAGCTCTTATATACAGCAGTCTAACATGCTGTATATAAGAGCCCAGGCCGGGGGTATAACATAAAAACCACTTTATAATACTTACCTAACGGTCGCTCGGTTGGCCTTATGGGTGTCTCCGTTGACCGGTGCCGGCGCCTCCTCTTTCGGCCATCTTCGTCCTCCATCTGACTCCTGTGTGCATGACGCGTCCTACATCATACACACTCGCCGGTCCTGCACAGGCGCACTACAATACTTTGATCTGCCCTGCTCAGGACCTGAATGCCAGCGACTGTGGATGACGTCGGACCCGTCATGCACTGCGGCTAGAGAAGAAGGAGGACGAAGATGGCCGAAAGAGGCGGCGCCGGCACCGGAGAACGGAGACGCCCATCTGGCCAACCGAGCAACCGTTAGGTAAATATTATAAAGTGTTTTTTATGTTCTCACAGCGGCCTGGGCTCTTATATACAGCATGTTAGAATGCTGTATATAAGAGCCCGGTGGTGGTGGCCGCAGCTTATACGCCAAAAAAGTGGTGACAGGTTCCCTTTAAGCATAAACCGTCACTTATTAAGCCAAATGCCAAAGAAAAATTAGAAAATGAGCCACCGAATTCCAAGGCAAGAAATTGTTTGGATGGCATATGGAACCAGGAGTCATCAAGACATACCATAATATTTATATTCTAAGTAGCATGCACCATACCATGCGCGGCACGGTGGCTCCGTGGTTAGCACTGCAGCCTTGCAGCGCTGTGGTCCTGGGTTCAAATCCCACCAAGGACAACATCTGCAATGAGTTTGTATGTTCTCCCCGTGTTTGCGTGGGTTTCCTCCGGGTACTCCGGTTTCCTCCCACACTTCAAAAAACATACAGATAGGGGTTTTAGATTGTGAGCCCCAATGGGGACAGTGTTCCTGATGTATGTAAAGCGCTGCGGAATATGTTAGCGCTATATAAAAATAAAGATTTATTTATTTTATTATTATTACCATACGCCTGCCATAGCTCACCAACACTGGTGCAATGTCAATGATAAATATGCCCACTGAGTTTGTACTAGATGATGATACATAACATTCTTCTTATTTTAAAGGGAATCTGTCACCAGGTTTTTGCCACCTAATCTGAGAGCAGCATAATGTAGAGAAAGAGATCCATTTTCTCCTGTTACTCTTGTGAAAATCCAAACTTTTTGGTTAAAGCAACATTTTTAATGAGGAAAAAGTAAAATGTTCAATTTTTTACATTCATATAGCTGTAATACCTGTAAAGCACCTAAATAGTTAATAAACCTATTGGAAGTGGTTTTGAGCAGTGTGAGAGATGCAGTTTTTAAAATAGGGTCACTTAAGATGGCTCAGTGGTTAGCACTGCAGTCTTGCAGCGCTGGGGTCCTGGGTTCAAATCCCACCAAGGACAACATCTGCAGGGAGTTTGTATGTTTTCCTCGTGTTTGGGTGGGTTTCCTCCGGGTTCTCCGGTTTCCTCCCATACTACAAAAAAAATATACTCTTAGGGAACCTAGATTGTGTCCAATGGGGACAGTGTTGCCATTGTATGTAAAGCGCTGTGGAATTAACAGCGCTATATAAATATATGTTTTTAGGTGTTTTCTGTCACCCAGGCCTCTCAAAGTTGCTTTAAATGTGATATGGTCCCTAAAAAAATGGTTTTGTAAATTTTGTTGGGAAAATGAGAAATTGCTGATAAACCATTAAAATTTCTAACTTTCTAAAAAAAAAATGTTTTAAAAATGGTGTTGATGTAAAGTAGACATGTGGGAAATGTTATTTATTAACTATTTTGTGTGGTATAACTCTCTGATTTAAGGGCATAAAAATTCAAAATTTGAAAATTGTAAAATTTTCACATTTTATGCCATTTTGTTTTTCATTTTCATAAATGCAAATCATATTGACCAAAATTTACCATTAACATGAAGTACAATAAGTCACAAAAAAATATTTTCAGAATCACTGGGATATGTTGAAGCGTTCTAGATTTATTACCGCATAAAGCGACACTGGTCAGAATTGGAAAATGAGGCTTGGTCATTAGCGTACAACGTGGCTCAGTCCTTAAAGGGAACCTGTCTCAGAACCACGAGAAGTTCTGGGTGCATATCTATAATCCCTGCCTAACAGTCTCAGCATATAGTAGGATACATAAAGAGAACTATAGAAAAAGTATTTCTAAAGATCGTTTATGAGATGCTAATTAGGGCAGTGACCAGTCGCAAGAGTGTTAGTTCCCTGGCTAGTTGGCCCACTTAGCATGTTAGCAAGCCCCTGTGGGCATGATAACCTGTTGTACAATGCCCAGCGCCATGGCAGCATGATACAAAGCCGCACATGTGCGTGGCTTTGTACCCATCAGCAATGAGCTCCCTTGATGCCGGGTGTGAGCGTCCCGGCTTATAGAGGTAACATTTTGTTAGGGACCCCATAAATAAGAGATTACCGTGAAGTTGGTTATGGGGCAGTAATGAATTGATCAATACATTAGCTTAATATCTCTTTTTTCAAATAATCCTCAGCAGTTATGCAATGTCACATTTCATTTTTCTCAATTTTTCATATGGCTAATTGTATTTTTCATTCCTTATGTATTATAAAGCAGTTATGCTTGTTCATACAGTTAGGTCCAGAAATATTTGGACAGTGACACAATTTTCGCGAGTTGGGCTCTGCATGCCACCACATTGGATTTGAAATGAAACCTCTACAACAGAATTCAAGTGCAGATAGTAACGTTTAATTTGAAGGTTTGAACAAAAATATCTGATAGAAATTGTAGGAATTGTACACATTTCTTTACACACACTCCACATTTTAGGAGGTCAAAAGTAATTGGACAAATAAACCAAACCCAAACAAAATATTTTTATTTTCAATATTTTGTTGCGAATCCTTTGGAGGTAATCACTGCCTTAAGTCTGGGACCCATGGACATCACCAAACGCTGGGTTTCCTCCTTCTTAATGCTTTGCCAGGCCTTTACAGCCGCAGCCTTCAGGTCTTGCTTGTTTGTGGGTCTTTCCGTCTTAAGTCTGGATTTGAGCAAGTGAAATGCATGCTCAATTGGGTTAAGATCTGGTGATTGACTTGGCCATTGCAGAATGTTCCACTTTTTTGCACTCATGAACTCCTGGGTAGCTTTGGCTGTATGCTTGGGGTCATTGTCCATCTGTACTATGAAGCGCCGTCCGATCAACTTTGCGGCATTTGGCTGAATCTGGGCTGAAAGTATATCCCGGTACACTTCAGAATTCATCCGGCTACTCTTGTCTGCTGTTATGTCATCAATAAACACAAGTGACCCAGTGCCATTGAAAGCCATGCATGCCCATGCCATCACGTTGCCTCTACCATGTTTTACAGAGGATGTGGTGTGCCTTGGATCGTGTGCCTTGGATCATGTGCCGTTCCCTTTCTTCTCCAAACTTTTTTCTTCCCATCATTCTGGTACAGGTTGATCTTTGTCTCATCTGTCCATAGAATACTTTTCCAGAACTGAGCTGGCTTCATGAGGTGTTTTTCAGCAAATGTAACTCTGGCCTGTCTATTTTTGGAATTGATGAATGGTTTGCATCTAGATGTGAACCCTTTGTATTTACTTTCATGGAGTCTTCTCTTTACTGTTGACTTAGAGACAGATACACCTACTTCACCGAGAGTGTTCTAGACTTCAGTTGATGTTGTGAACGGGTTCTTCTTCACCAAAGAAAGTATGCGGCGATCATCCACCACTGTTGTCATCCGTGGACGCCCAGGCCTTTTTGAGTTCCCAAGCTCACCAGTCAATTCCTTTTTTCTCAGAATGTACCCGACTGTTGATTTTGCTACTCCAAGCATGTCTGCTATCTCTCTCTGATGGATTTTTTCTTTTTTTTCAGCCTCAGGATGTTCTGCTTCACCTCAATTGAGAGTTCCTTAGAACGCATGTTGTCTGGTCACAGCAACAGCTTGCAAATGCAAAACCACACACCTCTAATCAACCCCAGACCTTTTAACTACTTCATTGATTACAGGTTAACGAGGGAGACGCCTTCAGAGTTAATTGCAGCCCTTAGAGTCTCTTGTCCAATTACTTTGGGTCCCTTGAAAAAGAGGAGGCTATGCATTACAGAGCTATGATTCCTAAACCCTTTCTCCGATTTGGATGTGAAAACTCTCATATTGCAGCTGGGAGTGTGCACTTTCAGCCCATATTATACATATAATTGTATTTCTGAACATGTTTTTGTAAACAGCTAAAATAACAAAACTTGTGTCACTGTCCAAATATTTCTGGCCCTGACTGTATTTCTCTGAATTTGGTGTGCAGTTTTCACTTCATATAGATTGTGTATTTTTTGGCTAGCACCCTGTTCACATTTACAATGGTGTTCTAGCAGTCTTTTTGATTGTTTCAAAGACGCTCACTGCCCATGATCGGAACTCGTCCGCCCTTTTGTTCATGCGCACTACTCAGAAGCAGGGTGTATGTGTCCTGGTTTCAGAGAGGAGTAGTGCGCATGGCCAGAAGTGCGGACGACTTCCGATCATTGGCAGTGAGTGTGTTTGAAGCTGGGACGCACACACCCGGCATCAAGGGAGCTCAATGCTGATGAATTCAAAGCCGGAAGGTTGCGCATCTTTGTATTAAGCTGCCATGATGCTGGGTATTATAATGCATGGTATCATGCCCACATGTGCATGACAATATGCTAATTATGCAGACTAGCCAGGAAACTAACGCCCCTGCGACTAATCACAGCACTCATTAGCATCTCATAAACGATCTGTAGAAATACTTTTTCTAAAGATATGTTTATGTATATACTACTAGATGAAGGGACTGTTAGGGAGGGATTTGAGATATGCATCCACAACTGCAAGTGGTTCTGAGACCTGACAGGTTCCCTTTAAGGCTAGGTTCACATTTCCATTTTGCATCAGTCACAATCCGCCGCTCTGATAAACAACGCAATCCGTTTGGCTGATTCTGTTGTTTCCCATAGACTTATATGAGCGTCGGATTGTGACTGATGCCCTTGTGTTGCATCCTCCGCCTGACTGATCAGTTGTGGAACCACTGACCCTAAGGCGGCAGGAACGCAGAGTGTAACGTTTTTTTGAGTAGCGGAATCCTTAGGATTTCGCTGCGCATGCTCTCTCTCGGCGGCCGAACGATCAGCTGTTCGCCCAGCAGCCGCCTTCTGTGAGTGATCAGCTGATCGCTCTCATTAGCCGGCCGCCGGGAAATCATCTGTTCGCTCTCAAAAGCCGGCGGCCGGCTATTGTGAACGATCAGCTGATCGTTCTCTCTCACACGTTTTACAACGGAATCCGATAATGAATTCTTATTCTTGTCATCCGTTGTACAACGCATCAGTCACCAGCGTCAAGCAACGCATTTGACTGATGCAAAACAACTGAAATGTGAACCTAGCCTAAAGCGGGCTTCACAAGCTGCGATATCGCTAGCAAGATCGCAAGTGATTGTACCCGTCCCCGTCGGTTGTGCGACACGGCACAACCTCGCTTACCCCCGTCACACGGACTTACCTGCCCTGAGACGTTGCTCTGGCCGCGACCCGCCTCCTTTCTAAGGGGGCGGGTCGTGCGGCGTCACAGCGACGTCACACGGCAGCCGTCCAATAGAAGCGGAGGGGCGGAGATGAGAGGGACGTAACATCCCGCCCACCTCCTTCCTTCCGCATTGCCGGTGGAGGTAGGTAAGGAGATGTTCCTCGCTCCTGCTGTGTCACACATAGCGATGTGTGCTGTTGCAGGAACGACGAACAACATCGCTAATTAAAAGAAAATGATTTTTTGTTTTAGGACGACCTCAACGCGGCAAACGATTTTTGCCGCTTTTGCGATCGTTTTAGGTTGCACATGACTGTTACACGCTACGATATCGTTAATGACGCTGGATGTGCCTCACAAACAACGTGACCCCGACAATAATTCATTAACGATATCGTAGCATGTAAAGCCCGCTTAAGAGGTTAAGCATCTTTGATCTATGTTTATAGAAACACAGGGAATTACGTATTTTGATACTTATTATATCCACTCTGTTGCACAGAATAACTACTATAACTAGAGCTATTTGTGTTTTCCATGTATGGACAGGGTGGTCACCAATATAGAAAGTCAAGGTCAACTGGGAAGAATAACTACTGGTGAAAAAAAAAATATACCAAAAATGATAAAATAATTTAACATAAAAAAATGATTTAAATAATAAATTATATTCCGATGGTACGTTCCCTTTAAAGCATTGTAAATGCATATTTTTCCTGACCAAGGCAAACAAAGCTGGAACGTTCTGCTCTTCTGTTTTGTCACCCATTAGCATTCAATTCAATGAGTGACAACACAAACACCCTGGAAGTGTGGCATATCCAAATCCTAGCATAAAGCTTTGCCAAAGCTTCATTTAATATCTTTCTGACAATTTCCTAATCTCCACTAGTCTGGTAAACACGGCTGTAATCCAGCATGGTATTATTATTGACTCTTCTGAAAGATGTCCAATTAGTAGCTGTATTCAGAAGAAACACCGCAGCCTGTGTGTTCTCTAAGTTGGTGAGGATGGAAGAAAGCCATACTAGCCCATTCATGAATAATTTATGTCCAATCAATTCAGTCAATGATCTACTTGTTAAGATGCACGTAGGACTTTCTGGACAGTGCATACACTGCCGGCGAAAGGATGGAATTAACCATGCACAAATCTTGCATTTTTGCATTTTGGAAACTTTCCTAACATATTATCACGTGAATACTTGTTTACTCCACTTAGAGAGCAAATCAGACTCAAAGTACAGAATTATTCTTATTGCTCTTCATCAAGGTCTAAGGGGTACTTTACACGTTGCGACATCGCTAGCATCGGGTAGCGATGCCGAGCGCGATAGTACCCGCCACCGTCGTACATGCGATATGTGGTGATTGCTGCCGTAGCGAACATTATCGCTACGGCAGCTTCACACGCACATACCTGCTCGGCGACGTCGCTGTGATTGCCGAACAATCCTTCCTTCAAGGGGGAGGTGCGTTCGGAGTCACAGCGACGTCACTAATTGGCCAGCCAATAGAAGCGGAGGGGCGGAGATGAGCGGGACATAACATCCCGCCCACCTTCTCCCTTCTGCATTGCCGTCGGGACGCAGGTAAGGAGATGTTTGTCGCTCCTGCTGGTTTACACACAGCGATGTGTGGAGCTGCAGGAACAACAAACAACATCGTACCTGCGGTCGACACGACATTATGGAAATGAACAACGCTACAAAGGTCACCAATTTTGACACTTTTGTGATCGTTTATCGTCGCACCTAGGATTTACACGTTGCGATGTCGCTACCGGCGCCGGATGTGCGTCACTAACGACGTGACCCCGACGATATTTCAGAAGCGATGTCGCAACGTGTAAAGCCCCCCTAAGTTTGCCAATTCAGAAATCAAATTCTATCCTCCTTCCGTTCAATATCTATGGGACTAATGGAGATAGATGACAATCTACGTCACTCAGATAGAGGGAAGGGTAGAAGACGAGGATAATCACCATTTCTCCAATCAGGGATGATTGCTGGGGGTTCTAGTTGTGGGGCCCCAGTGATCATATTGCAACACATCCTAATTGAAATTAATGGGATTAATCTGAGCTACTAAAAGTAGCCACAATTCATCATCTGCTTTTCTTGTGCACGCAGGTTGCAAATTTTAAGCAAAATCAGAAAAGCTCTTTTTTTCTGTCTTTGACCCTTTTTTAGAGCAAAAAGTTGCATGGTTCTTTAAAAGTTGGTCTTCAACTGCACACGGATAAAATTAGAGAGTTCTGGACGAAACGGGATACAAGTATGACTGGAACCTATCGAGGTCAAGCAGAATAGATGTGTGTGCCATCCAGCAGCTGACGAGGAGTAATTATCTCCCTGCTGTGTCCAATGAAACAGCCCCACACCCTATTTAAACTCCTAGACTACTGCTAGGGGTTTCTTGTTTTACGTTTGTACTGACCCTGGTAGCTTTTCCTGATTCTGTTACCTGATCTGCTTGCTAGGTACCTGGACCGCCTGTTGATTCGGTCTCTGACCCCATGCTTCTAGTTCTAGCTTTGTCTCTGAATTCTGTTTTTGTTCTGTATCTGACATCTCTGGTTTTGAACTGGATAGTCAACACTATTTTCCCAGCTAGCTCCACCAGCTGGCAGCATATCTGTGGAACCAACCCAGGTAACCCTGTGGTAAATCCAAATCCCCGTTAAAGGGTGAAGACCATGGTTCCCCTTAGACCTGCTGTCAGGTGATGTTTGGCTCTGCACACACCTGCTGGCATGGCGTCGTCAGATTGTGTTCCCACCACAGAGTCTGAGAAGGAACTTGAGGCTTTTGGATTGTTCAGCCAGAGAGAGGCGTTGGCTGGTTCAGGTTCACTGGTCTTCAGCTCTGCAGTAGTTAATTCGTGCAGACTGGTGAGCATGACCTAAGTGCTCAGGTTGCTAATTGCCTTGTGCTGCTATGTACTCCCTATTTAAAGCATAGTTTAGTATGCGCCGATGATAGCTTCAGTCTTGGTGATTTTTCCTGTTTATGGTGATCCGTGTTGCGCTTCTGTCGCGGGCGGAGGGGTTGGGAACGCCGCTCGCCTGGGGAATCGCTGGCGCTCGGGTCCAGTGCTTCTGCTCCTCGGTGGCTCGAGCACGGGGCCGGACCCGAGGCTCGAGCAGCGCCTCCTCGCCCACGAGTGAAAAGGGGAGGTTGGTGGTGGGATGTCGGTGGTGACGCCACCCACGGGGTTGTGGTGATGGTGGGCACCATTGCTGCTGGTGACGGGGGTTCCCGGGAGCGATGGCGGAGAGCAGCTGTGGTGTTGGCCCCTCCGTGGGTAGGGGCTGTTGGTCCCGGGGCCCCGGTTGGGGAGGGAAGGTATAGGTGCAGGTGCAGGGGCCGGATGTGGGGAGGCAGCGTGGGCGCGAGTGCAACGTTGCGGTGCAGCGCAGTGCCGGATGGCACTGTTGTACTTCCTCAGGCACAAAGGACAGAGTCTCTGGTAAACCAAACGGCTGGATGGAGGGGGCCCACAGTCGGCTGCGGAGTTTTCACTCTCCCCGGACGGGTTGATGGTGGTTGTCATTTCCCTGCACCTGTGTATATGTGTTTGACTCCTATGGCTTCCCACGGGTAGTCCGCTCCCCGGAGTGTATGTGTCGGGAGAGCCCGGTTGGCCGCAGGCGCTGCCCTTTGGATCTCTGGCCTTTGGCGGTGGCACTTATCCGGACGGGTTGGGCTGTTGCCTTCTGACAGGACTTGGTTGGGAATGAACCCCTGAGGTCCAGACCGCAATCAGAGAATTTGACCTTTACAGCGGCTTCCGAGCCTAGTCGGGGTCTGAGTACCCTGCCTTGGTGCTTGGCTTCAATCTGCTCCCCGGTTTGGTACCGGCGGGCCACCGCCCGACCCCGGTCCTACGGTTCCGTTGACCTCCACCAACTCCTGCAGACGGCCACCACCGTCTGCCGACCTTGCTGATTGTGCCTGGGCTCCAACCAGACACACACAGTCCTTCTCACTTCCACTCAACTTAACTGCCTACTACCACTGAACTTCACTGAACTCCACTACTTTTCCCGCCTCCAGGCCTGTGAACTCCTCAGTGGGTGGGGCCAACCGCCTGGCTCCGCCCCACCTGGTGTGGACATCAGACCCTGGAGGGAGGCAACAAGGGTTTTGTTTGACTGGTGACACCTAACCAGGGGAGGGTGTGTGTGTGTGTGTGGTGTTACTGTACTGTGACCCCTGGGGGTCCAGGGCGTCACACTTCTAAGTGGTGTGAGTGTTTCCCTGTTGTACGTTACTTCCTCCCCGTTTTCGTTGTTCACTGGAACACATATAGTCTCTCTTGTGTGTTTTTTTAGTACTGTGTGTAAGAGTTGCCGTTCCCACTAGTCTGTGTCGTTTTGTGGGGTTTTGACTTTGTGATTTCCACCCCTCCCCAAGGGTATGGGAGAGAGGGAGTAAGATCAGGGCTCAGATAGGAGTTAGGGTCACGCTGGAAGCTCGGACCTGGTTAACATCAAACCTACCTCCGAGATAAGGGATAGCGCATGGTCTCAAGTCTGAGGGCCAGCCTAGGGGTCCCTGTCCTGTGATTACATACCCCGTGACACCTGCTAAGAGGAAAAAGTTGTGTAAAGTTTGTCAGCGGAGGAGCTGCCAGGTTTTCCACGAGCAGCTCAACCATACATTAGGGCATATGGAATAAGGTTGTCCAGTTGGGCCAAGCACTTCAAAGTTGGTATAGTTAAAAGAGGTTGATATAATCTGTATTATTCCTCAAAGAGCCAAATCTATTTACTATTGGTGAATCTTGCAGCTAAACAGTCACGAATACAGTTAGAACATTGAAGGTTACCTTATGATGGAAGGCAGGGAGAGATGTTCATACATATTCATGACTTTGTAGAGTGTGACAAGGGTTTCGGTAGTCGTAACGATTAAGTGGTCAGCATGCTGCTGGGAGGGTAATCAATTTGTATCGACATGCTGAATTTGCTGAGTTGTTGATAGATTATTGTGGAATATTAATTAGAAGAGAACAGTGACTCCAGAGGCAGATGAGTCAATTTAGGTTTCATCCAACTACTGCCACAATGTGGTCTCTTATGGGCCCGGCTGTTCCACATAACACATCATATATCCTTCCTGAGAAATAAGTTAGATCAGCCATCAGCAATGCAATCCTGAAGTCCTGTCAAATGGAAAATTCACATGAAAATGTCAAATAATCTCTGACGCTGCAGATATTTCACAGTGGATCCGTCCTTTCCTGTGGGAGCATACCCTTAAAGAGATTTTCCACCAATACAATATGTAATAAGCTTCCTTTAGATATACGCAGCCAGTGTATCATCTTATCAATCTGTGTCTATGCAGGAATCAGAGACAAATGATGTGATGATAAATAGTAGAGTTTTACTTTAAGGATTGAATATCTCATAGCCTATACTGGACATGTACCTTTTTTATTTTCAAGTCCTGAAAAATTACTTAAAGTGGACCTCACAATATAAACTGCATGGATTATTAAAGAGGATCTGTAAGGTGGGCTTTGCACGTTGCAACATCGGTAACAATGTGTTACCGATGCTGCAGCGATAGTCCCGCCCCCGTCGCACGTTCGATATATAGTGAAAGCTGCCGTAGCGATTATTATCGCTACGGCAGCTTTACACGCACATACCTGCCGTGCGACGTCCCTCTGGCCGGCGACCCGCCTCCTTCCTTAGGGGGCGGGTCGTGCGGCGTCACAGTGACGTCACACGGCAGGCGGCCAATTGAAGTGGAGGGGCGGAGATGAGCAGGATGTAAACATCTCGCCCACCTCCGTCCTTCTCATTGCAGCCGGGAGGCAGGTAAGGTGAAGTTCCTCGCTCCTGCGGCTTCACACACAGCGATGTGTGCGGCCGCAGGAACGAGGAACTACATCGTACCTGTCGCTCCCCCGGCATTATGGAAATGTCGGAGGCTGCAGCGATGATACGATGACGACGATTTTGCGCTCGTTCATCGTATCATCTAGGATTTACACACTACGACATCGCAAGTGACGCCGGATGTGCGGCACTTTCGATTTGACCCCACCGACATCGCACCTGCGATGTCGTAGTGTGCAAAGCCCGCCTAACTTAATCTAAAAATCTATTATTTGTACTTGATAAAAATGCCCCTATTCTCCTAAATCCGGAGTTATCCTCTTTGTGTCCCTGCTCACCAGAGATATGGCCCTATTTTCACTGTATATATGTCATGTCACAGCTTTGGGAATCAATCCGGTGACCTCTTGCTCAGTGGTCAGTTTCCGTCTCTGCTGAGCCACAGCCTGTTTTGGACGCTGTCCAACTGCTGATGGTTCTTTTGTCTTTTCTTTCTCTTTTTTGGTATGCTTCTATTTCAGGTGTCTCCACTTCACTATTTGGTTCTGTCTATCGCATCTTGGGAGGGGCTATTTATAGTTACCTTGCACTGACCTTCTTTGACAGCTATATTTCCAGCTGGATAGGTGATTGGAGTTCCAGCTCCCCAGCTAGGGGTGTATCTTGCTTGGATAACCCCACTTTTTCCCCTCCAGAGAATCTGTGAGCTAATCCCCTCCCAGCACTTCTTCCTTTTCTCTCCATTTGGGTTTTGGGGAGATTTCACATATTCTGCTTGTTTCTTGGTTCTGTTTATTTTGCCTCATTTGACCATGGACTTTGTCACTGATCTGCGAACTCAGATGAGAGACTTACTTCCCAATTACTTACAGCCAGAAAAGAGGTAGAAGGGAATCTTCTGGTAACCTATGACCAGGAAAAAAAACATGCGAAACCGTAGGAAAGCCCCTGTCTTCAGGGTGGGGGAGTTTGTGTGGTTGTCCTCAAATAATCCATGTGTAAAATTTGTACAAACTTTTTTACCCCCAATTTTGTAGGTCCTTATAAAATTATCAAAGTTTTGAGTCCTGTATCAGCTAAACTTCAACTCCCTGTAGCTTGAAAGATCGAAAACTCCTTTCATTCTTCCATTGCAAAAAAAATTTGAGGGGACACCTAGTCTTCTATACATAACTTAGATGGATCTGGATGAGGATCGGGAGTATGAGGTAGAGTGAGTTCTGAGTTCCAGGTGCTGTTTACAGTATCTCATCAATGTCAGATGGTGGGGGCTTCTGAGAATCCAGTGGCCCCTCATAAAAGGGGGTACTGTTATGCCTCAATTTTGGGGATAAATCCAGTAACCTCTTGCTGCATAGTCGGTTTCCCTCTCTGCTGAGCCACAGCCTGTTCTGGGCAATGTCCAACTGCTGATGGTTCTTTTGTATTTTCTTTTCTTTCTTGGGTGTGCATGTATTTCAGGTGTCTCCACTACCCTATTTGGGTCTGTTCTATTGCATCTTGGAAAAGGCTACTGTGAGGTAGCGTCGTCGGCTGCGCTGCAGAAGACACGGGATCCAGGCACCAAGGTTCACAGCACACGGTTTATTCCAAAGAAAAAGTCCACAATAGTACATATGTGCCTTTCCGGCAGAGAACTCAGGGAGATGTGATCACTCCCTCACACCCGGCACACCTGTCCTTGTTCCTGAATCTATTTAACCCTCCCTTCAGCCTGTAGGGAAACAGCATTAACCCTATAGTGGATTATCATGGAGTGAGCACAACCGGGGCGAGACATACCGGCCGTCATAGATAACCCCGGTCACAGTCTCACACACCCCCCCCCCTCAGTTCAAGCGTGCGGGGTTGAACTCCTGCCATCAAACACGGGCCGCGGGACAAGGCATCGGCGTTGCCCTGCAACCTACCGGCCCGGTGTTCAACCGTAAACCGGAAGTTCTGCAGAGAAAGGAACCACCGGGTAACCCGGGCATTCCGTTCCTTGGCGGACCTCATCCAGACCAGTGGAGAGTGATCCGTCACCAAGCGAAACTGCCGTCCCAGCAGGTAATAGCGTAGGGACTCCAAGGCCCACTTGATCGCCAGGCACTCCTTCTCCACTACGCTATAATTCCGCTCGGGAGGGGTGAGCTTCCTGCTTAAGAAGGTGACGGGGTGTTCCACCCCCTGAACCACCTGAGACAGCACTGCCCCCAGGCCGACCTCCGAGGCGTCAGTCTGTACTATGAACTCTTTCCGGAAATCAGGGTTTACAAGAACGGGCTGTCCGCACAGGACCCCCTTCAGGGCCCGGAAGGAGTCCTCGGCCTGCGGAGTCCAGCGCACCATGACGGACTTCTTGCCCTTGAGAAGGTCCGTCAAGGGGGCTGATAGTCCCGCAAAATCTTTTACAAACCTCCTGTAGTACCCCACGATACCCAGGAAGGCCCTAACCTGCTTCGTGGTCAGGGGTCTAGGCCACTTCTGGATCGCCTCAACTTTGTTAATTTGGGGCTTAATCACTCCTTGGCCTATTACGTAGCCCAAGTAGCGGGCTTCTGTGAGTCCCAACGCACATTTCTTGGGATTGGCTGTCAATCCGGCTGTTCGAAGCGCGTCTACCACCGCTTGTACCTGTTCCAAGTGGGTCTGCCAATTGGAGCTGTAAATAATGATGTCATCAAGGTACGCTGATGCATACGCCTGGTGCGGTTCCAGCACTAAGTCCATCAACCTCTGGAACGTGGCCGGAGCGCCATGTAACCCAAAAGGCAAGACAACATAGTGGAAGAGACCCTCCGGCGTAACAAAAGCGGTTTTCTCCTTGGCGGACTCCGTTAGTGGCACCTGCCAGTACCCCTTGGTCAGGTCGAGCGTGGTAAAATATCGCGCCTGTCCCAGCCTATCAATCAGCTCATCCACCCGGGGCATGGGGTAGAGATCAAACTTGGATATTTCGTTCAATCTCCTAAAGTCATTGCAGAACCTTAAGGAGCCATCGGGTTTTGGTATTAGGACAATCGGACTAGCCCATTCACTCCGGGATTTTTCGATGACCCCCAGGCGTAACATTGTCTTTACTTCCTCCGATATGGCTTGTCGTCGAGCCTACGGTACTCGGTATGACTTCAGGCGTACCTTCAGGTGGGGCTCGGTGACAATATCATGTCGTATCAGACTGGTCCTACCGGGCAGCTCGGAGAAGACATCGGGGTTCTGCTGAACCAACCGTCTGGCCTCTCGCCTCTGTGTCTTGGTGAGGGCTTCGCCAATCCTTACTTCCGGTTCGTCCTCTCCAGAGGTCGCTGGAGCCGGATGTGAACGACCCGAAGAGGAAGGAGGTTGGGAAAAAACAGCCATCAGGCTTTCCCGTTCCTGCCACGGTTTTAATAGGTTGACATGGTATATTTGTTCAGGTTTCCGCCTACCGGGCTGCAATACTTTATAGTTAACCACCCCGACTCTTTCCTTTATCTCGTAGGGGCCTTGCCACTGAGCCAGGAATTTACTCTCCGCCGTGGGAATCAATACCAACACCCGATCCCCGGGATTAAAGGTCCGCACGGTGGCTTGTCTATTGTAGCGGCCGCTTTGCGTGGCCTGAGCCTCCTGTAAATGCTCCTTCACAATTGGCATGACCGCGCTTATGCGGTTCTGCATACCCAAAATGTGTTCAATCACACTTTTATGGGGGGTGGGCTCCTGCTCCCAGGTTTCTTTTGCCAGGTCCAACAATCCCCGGGGATGTCGCCCGTATAACAATTCAAAAGGCGAAAACCCCGTGGATGCCTGTGGCACCTCTCGTATGGCAAACATCAAATAGGGAAGCATCATATCCCAGTCTTTCCCGTCTTTGGAAATCACCCTTTTGAGCATGGTTTTCAGGGTTTTATTGAATCGTTCCACTAAACCATCCGTCTGAGGATGATACACAGACGTACGCAACTGCTTGATCTGGAGTAGCCGGCATAGCTCTTTGGTCACTTTAGACATGAATGGGGTCCCCTGATCCGTAAGGATCTCCTTGGGCAACCCCACCCGGCAGAACAAAGCAAACAACTCCCGAGCTATAAGCTTGGCTGCAGTATGTCTGAGAGGTATCGCCTCGGGGTACCGGGTGGCATAGTCAACGATCACTAGGATATGCTGGTGCCCTCGAGCAGACTTTACGAGGGGCCCTACCAGATCCATCCCTATCCGTTCAAAAGGGACTTCTATAATGGGTAACGGTACCAACGGACTGCGAAAGTGGGTCAAGGGTGCGGTAAGCTGACACTCCGGGCAGGTTTCGCAGAACCGTTTTACCTCCCCAAAGACCCCGGGCCAATAGAACCTTTGCAATATTCGCTCCTGCGTTTTCTTGACCCCTAGGTGACCACTCATCAGGTGTTTATGAGCCAAGTCGAGGACCCGCCGGCGATACGGCTGGGGCACCACCAACTGCTCTACCCCTACGCTCCGTATTTCATCTACCCGGTAGAGTAAATCCAGCTTAAGAGCGAAATGGGGGTATCTTACCTGGGCACCAGGCAGCTGTGCCACCCCGTCAACTACTGTCACCCGACTCCGGGCATGTATTAATGTAGGGTCCTGGAGTTGGGCTGTCCCAAACGTATCCGGGGACGCCTCCAACTCCGGGATGGGCTCGACCGTCTCAGCCTCTCCTGCCAATACCTCGACCTATCAGGTTCACATCCTGTCCCTATCATGGGGACCCCTACGGCAGGCGTCCCGGATTCAGGATTGTAGGGCTCAGGTCCCGGACTTACCAATATCTGAGGGGACTTAGGAGGTCCCTTCCATAAAGTCCAAAAATAGGGCAGATCCCTTCCTAGGATCACATCATAGGGAAGAGTATTAATAAGTCCCACCTCATGTTGCACCTGACCGCAAGGTGCTGTGATGGTGACTATCCCCGTGGGATAGTCTCGGCGGTCCCCATGTATGCAAACCACCCCCACGGTACGTCCTGTGGCCTTTACTTTAGCCCTCAAGGTGGATCGCACAAGGGTCACTAAGCTTCCGGAATCCAACAAGCCTGTAACCGGACATCCATTCACCTGAATTTGGCACAAGTGGGGCTCAGTCTCTGGGTAGACCAGGTCAGCGGTACACACCACCTGAGCATACATTGAACCCCGCCGGGTAACCCCACAATCCATGGGCTCCGTGGTGAGTGGACACTGGGCTTCCATATGTCCCACCCGCTGGCACCGCCAACATCTAATAGGGAAGGACACCCCCTTGACGATTTGTCGTTTAGGGTACATAGTTTTCCGGACCTCAGGGACGGAGGGTGCGGCTTCAGACGGGACGGTAGCGGACTCCCGCACCGGTGTCAGCGGTGGGTCCTTGGCCCTAGGCTTGGAGGGGCTGGACCGACGGGCGGTACGCAAAGTCTCAGTGTCCCATATCAAGTCCTGCGTAGCCACATGCCGCTCTACCAGGGACACTAATTGGTCCAGGGTACTCGGGTCACCCTGTCCGACCCACCGTTGAACGGTGACGGGTAAAGTGCGCACAAAACGATCCACTACTACCCTTTCCACCATTTGCGCCGGGCTCAGAGTGTCAGGCTGCAACCACTTTTTTACAAGATGTAACAAGTCATAGGCCTGGGAGCGTACGGGTTTGGCTTCCTCAAAGAACCACTGATTTACCCGCTGAGCCCGTACATAGGTATTCACCCCCAACCGTGCCAGTATTTCGGCTTTCAGGGTCACATAGTCAATGGCGTCCTCGGTACAGAGGTCAAGGTATGCTTTTTGGGGTTCCCCCGTCAGATAGGGTGACAATACCTCAGCCCACTGGGGGGTCGGCAGCTTTTCCCGCTCGGCCACCCGTTCAAACACCGCCAGGAACGCTTCCACATCATCACCCGGGGTCATCTTTTGCAACGCTTGTCTCACCGCTTTCCGGACGCTGCCGTCGTCACCCGGTCCCTGGGTTGTTGCTGCCGGTCCGGCACGGATCGACTTGGCCAGGAGAACCATCTGTTCTTGGTGCCTTTTTTCCTGCAATTGCAAGGCTTGCTGCTGAAGTGCATTGGCCTGATCCATCTGTTCTTGGAATTTTTTTCCTGCACTTGCAAGGATTGGAGCAGGTGTGCATTGGTCTGTTGCTGCTGTGCATTAGCCTGTTGCTGCTGTGCATTAGCCTGAGCCAAATGCTTTATTATGTCCTCCATGGCGTCGCCGGGTTTGGGCTGCAGTATAGCCGCTCGAATCCAGGACATGCGCAGCTGGGTCACCAGGGATGGATGCTACACCTCACCGGCTGTCATGCCCGCCGATTCTCCACCATATGTGAGGTAGCGTCGCCTACAAGCATGAGGTTCCCGTGACGAGGGTTGTAGGCTTACGTCTTATGGCCATAACGCTAACAAAAAACCTCAAAAACTTTTTTGTACAGGATACAGCCAGGCCCCTTTATGTTAGGCCTTGCTATCAGAGTTTCTGTCCCTACGTAGCGCGCAGTGGGGGTACGGCTTGGCAGCCCGCCTGATCTAATAGTATGGGCGTCACCTAATAGGCTGCGGGTTTGTGACTGTGCGTCTGCTAGTGTGAACAGTGCTCTATGCAAGCCACCAGTGTGCAGTTTTACCATCCAGCCATCACCTCCTCCATATTTTGAAGTGCGTGTGAATGGCTCCACCTGCACCTGTGTTGCCTCCACCTAGTGGGGGTTTAGCTGTATCCTGCTGGAGTAGTAGTAGTCTTTTGGCCTGAGCAATATACAGCTGCAATTCCATCTTGCTGTAAGTATTGTGTGGTTAGGGGGTCTTTTCTAGTCTGTACAGAAACCAGTTGGGGGCAGGTGTTGCGTTTCCCCTAGTTAATGCTTTCTCTCTTCTGTTACTTGTATGAGTGTGTTTTTTAGCCAACTGGGCATGGTACTCAAGAAGACACCTATAACGAAAGGATGATGACTATGACTGCTGTCACGCTTCCCGGTCCCCTGGCCCCGCTCTCCGGTCCCCGTGGCCCGCTCCCCGCTCCCCGGCGGCGTCCCCTGCTCACCACTCCGGTCCCGGACTCCTATTCCCCGCCTGCGGACTCCATGCGTCCAGCTCCCCGCTCCCGGCGCTCCTCTGCGACGTGGGACTCCCAGCCGGGCACCCCTGCTTCCTCTGCACCGCTCCCTGGACTGGCTTCTGGTACTCGGGCCTCACGCATGCGCATTAGGGCGCGCGCGCGGTCATTGACCCTTTCTTAAAGGGCCAGCACCTAGAAACAGGAAATTGCTTAGACAGGTACAGGGTATATTAAGATTCACTTTCCTGGTGGGCGGGGCCTGTTCTACGTGTTTAGCAAGCTAGTGTTCAGGTCCCCGTATTGCTTTGCCCTGTGCTTTGCCTTGCATTAACCCTGTCTGTCTCGCAGAGCCTGCCCTGCCACGCCAGTCGCTCCGAACCAAGTCCATCCCTGGACCCTGACGGTGACTTCGGCGGATGTTCCACCACCTCTGCAGCTCCGCCAGTCTCCAGTCCCTGGCTCCGTTCGGTGACCCGTTCCATCGCTCAGCAGGTTCCGGATCCCGACTGACCCTACAACCCGGCCTCGGACCCTGAGCTTCGTCACCCGGGCTACCGTCCAGAACTTTGTGTGCTCTGCGCCATCCACCTTTCCTGCTCCTCTACGGACTGTCCAGCTACCAATTGTGCTTCGGCTGCCATGCATCAGGACCCTCTGGCGGGGTGACCGGCCTGGCTGCCTCCTCAGGGGAAATCGGTGTACGGTCCAGTGTTTCCACCACCCGGACGTAACAGCTAGAACAGGCCATGGATCCCGCCGAAGCACTAGCGGCCTTGCAGCAGGAACTCGTACGCCAGCGCGAGACCCAGACCCGCATGCTGAACTTTATGTCTTCTGTGGATACCCGCCTGAACACGCTACAAGCGACGGCCACATCCTTGGCATCTCAGGTTTCCACTGTACAATCCACGGCCACAGCTCCCGTGGCAGCCTCCTCGGATGCTTCCAAACTTCGTTTGGCCTCACCACCCCGGTACGCCGGAGATGCCAAGACCTGCAGGGGATTCATCAATCAATGCTCCCTCCATTTCAAGCTGCTGCCGCACCTTTTTGCCTCTGACCAAGCCAAGGTCGCGTTCATGATGTCCCATCTAGAGGGAGAGGCACTGGCCTGGATGAACCCCTTGTGGGAGAAGGAGGATCCGGTAACCACCAACATCCAGGAATTCCTGCAGGCATTTCGCAGCACCTTTGACGAGCCCGGACGCGCCTCCGCGTCTGCCTCATCCCTCCTCCGGCTACGTAAGGGGACTCTGACGGTGGGCCAATATGCCATTCGTTTTCGCACCTTGGCCTCGGAACTCGGGTGGAACAATGAGGCCCTAACCGCCGCCTTCTGGGAGGGACTCTCGGGTCGTATTAAAGATGAGCTGGCTGGTCGTGACGTGCCGTCCACCCTGGATGCCCTGATTGCTTTAGCGACTCGAGTGGATCTTCGCTTTCAGGAACGATCCAAAGAGGTGTCCCGCGAGAGGCGTCCGATACGGCACTCCTCCCCACCACAGAAGTCCATCGCTCCCCAGTTGGCGTCACCTGGCGCGTCTACCTACGAGCCCATGCAGATTGACCGCCTGAGGCAGTCGGAGCAACGCCGAGCAGAACGACTAGCAAAGGGTCTCTGCTTCTACTGCGGTGATGGCACACACCTGCTACGCTCCTGTCCTGAGAAGCCGGGAAACTCCAAAGCCTAGGCTTGGTAGGAGAGGCCACCCTAGGTGCTGGGACTCTCTCAGACTCCGTTACCTGGACTATTCAAGTCACTACAGAAGAGAACCGGTTCACGGCAGAGGCGTATCTCGATTCCGGAGCAGCAGGCAACTTCATCCAGCAGGCCACGGTGGATAAGTACCAGTTGCCTGTCCTCCCACTAGAGAAACTGCTGGTGATCGCCTCTGTAGATGGGAGACCCCTCTCTGACACCGTCTCACTGATCACCAAGCCTGTGGAAGTACGGATCGGTGCTCTGCACACCGAGAAGATCACCTTCTACGTTCTCCCGCGCATGTCTCATCAGATCCTGCTGGGACTCCCATGGTTACGGACACACGAACCATCGGTCAGCTGGAGTACAGGTGAAATCACCCGATGGGGCTCCTCGTGTCACGAGAGATGTCTGAAATCCATCCAGCCCGTCCGACGCCCTCCGGTTCCAGAGTCTCTACCAGGACTGCCTTCTGCCTACTGGTCCTTCTCGGACGTTTTTGACAAAAAAGAGTCAGAGGTACTACCGCCTCATCGTCCCTACGACTGTGCCATTGATTTACTGCCAGGAACTACGCCTCCTAGAGGACGGATATACCCCTTGTCCCCTGCTGAAACACGAGCTATGTCTGCCTATATCACCGAGAGCCTGGCTAAGGGGTTCATTCGGAGGTCCTCGTCCCCTGCCGGAGCAGGGTTTTTCTTCGTCAAGAAGAAGGAAGGTGATCTGCGCCCTTGCATTGACTACCGGGGATTAAACCAGATTACCGTAAAAAACAAATACCCTCTGCCGTTTATCCCCGAACTATTCGATCGGCTCCGAGGAGCCCGTGTATTCACCAAGTTGGACCTCCGTGGGGCCTATAACCTGGTTCGCATTAGCTCTGGAGACGAATGGAAAACCGCATTCAACACTCGGGATGGGCACTACGAGTATTGTGTCATGCCCTTTGGTCTGTGTAATGCTCCGGCAGTATTCCAAGAACTGGTGAACGACGTGTTCAGAGATCTCCTCTATGTCTGTGTCGTGGTGTATCTGGACGACATCCTGGTCTTCTCTCCGGATCTACAAACCCACCGAGAGAACGTGCAGCTAGTTCTCCAGAGGCTTAGAGAGAACCGTCTATACGCCAAGTACGAGAAATGCATCTTTGAAAAGTCGTCTCTTCCCTTCCTGGGTTATGTAATCTCGGACACTGGCCTGCAGATGGACCCAGAGAAAGTGTCTGCCATCATCAACTGGCCTCCTCCTTCCGGACTGAAGGCTATCCAACGCTTTCTCGGCTTTGCGAACTATTACCGTCAATTCATCCCGCATTTCTCTGCCTTGACTGCACCTCTCTCTGCCTTGACTAAGAAAGGAGCTAATCCTAAGGACTGGTCCCCGGCGGCCGATGCCGCGTTCTGCTCCTTGAAACAGGCGTTTGCTTCTTCCCCGGTTCTCCATCGCCCTGAATTGAACCGACAGTTCACCTTAGAGGTGGATGCCTCCTCCTCAGGAGCCGGGGCAGTGTTGATGCAGAACTCCCCCTCCGGAAAGATGGTCACTTGATTCTTCTCCAAGAGCTTTTCGGCACCCGAACGCAACTACACCATCGGGGATTGGGAGCTACTGGTCGTGAAGCTGGCCTTGGAGGAATGGCGCTACCTCTTGGAGGGAGCTGTATACCCTGTGATCATATACACGGACCACAAGAATCTGGAGTACCTGCGGTCTGCCCAAAGACTGAACCCACGACAAGCCCGCTGGTCCTTGTTTTTTGCTCGATTTGATTTCCAACTCCATTTTCGGCCTGCGGAGAAGAACGTGCGGGCAGACGCTTTGTCCAGGTCCTTCGTGCCCGTGGAGTTGGAGGAGGAGACATACCAGCCCATCATCAACCCCAGTAAAGTCATTCCGGTGACTCCTGTCGCTCTAACTCAGATACCCCCTGGGAAAACCTATGTCTCAGATACTGACAGACAGAGAGTCCTGCACTGGGGCCATGCCTCTAAGATCGCCGGCCATGCTGGTCAGAAGAAGACTTGGAGTACGATTGTCCGTCACTACTGGTGGCCGTCCCTCCGTAAAGACGTCGCAACCTTCGTCTCAGCCTGTCCATCCTGTGCCCGGAACAAGACACCCAAACATCTACCATATGGACGTCTTCTGCCTTTGCCCATTCCTTCCGTTCCGTGGCAACATATCGCAATGGACTTCATTACGGACTTACCCTTATCCTCCGGACATACGGTCATATGGGTTGTGGTGGATCGCTTCTCAAAGATGGCCCACTTCGTTCCCATGGCAGGGCTGCCCTCTGCCCAGGAGCTAGCTGACTCCTTCATACAGCACATATTCCGATTGCATGGCTTCCCCGTACACATTGTATCCGACAGAGGAACTCAGTTTACCTCGCGCTTCTGGAGGGCTCTCTGCAAACATCTGGGAGTGTCCTTGGACTTTTCTTCGGCCTACCATCCTCAGTCGAATGGCCAAGTGGAACGGGTCAATCAGATCCTGACCTCCTTCCTGCGCCACTACGTCAACATCCATCATGACGATTGGTCCACGCTCCTTCCTTGGGCTGAATTCTCCCACAACCAACACATCAGCGAGTCCACCTCCAGCTCTCCCTTCCAGGTCGTTTACGGACTGCAGCCTTCTGTCCCGTTGCCAGTATCCTCAGCTTCCGACGTCCCCGCAGCAGATGCTCTGATTCGGGACTTCTCAGCTATATGGAACTCTGTCAAGTCTTCCCTAGAACGTGCTTCATTGCGGATGAAGAGACATGCGGACAAGAGGCGCCTGGATCCCCCGTGTTTCTCCCCAGGTGATCTGGTCTGGCTTGCATCCAGATATGTCCGATTGAAGTTACCCTCGTACAAGTTGGGTCCTCGCTACATCGGACCGTTTAAGATCATCAGCAAGATCAATGCAGTCTCCTACAAGCTGCAGCTCCCGGCCACGAGGCGGATGCCCAACTCCTTCCATGTCTCCTTGCTCAAGCCTGTTGTCCTTGGTCCCTTCTCCGCTGAGGTCGGTACTGCTCCCCCTCCTATTGCTGACGATGACATCTATGCGGTAAGGGATATCGTGGCCATGAAGACTGTGCGAGGTCGGCAATACTTCCTGGTAGACTGGGCGGGTTATGGTCCCGAGGATAGGTCCTGGGAGCCCCGGGAGAATGTTGGCATTCCTCTGATTCGTGCCTTCCTGTCCCGCTTGCGGGGAAGGGGGCGTGGGGGAGGGGGTACTGTCACGCTTCCTGGTCCCCTGGCCCCGCTCTCCGGTCCCCGTGGCCAGCTCCCCACTCCCCGGCGGCGTCCCCTGCTCACCACTCCGGTCCCGGCCTCCTCTTCCCCGCCTGCGGCCTCCATGCGTCCAGCTCCCCGCTCCCGGCGCTCCTCTGCGACGTCGGACTCCCAGCCGGGCACCCCTGCTTCCTCTGCACCGCTCCCTGGACTGGCTTCTGGTACTCGGGCCTCGCGCATGCGCATTAGGGCGCGCGCGCGGTCATTGACCCTTTCTTAAAGGGCCAGCACCTAGAAACAGGAAATTGCTTAGACAGGTACAGGGTATATTAAGATTCACTTTCCTGGTGGGCGGGGCCTGTTCTACGTGTTTAGCAAGCTAGTGTTCAGGTCCCCGTATTGCTTTGCCCTGTGCTTTGCCTTGCATTAACCCTGTCTGTCTCGCAGAGCGTGCCCTGCCACGCCAGTCGCTCCGAACCAAGTCCATCCCTGGACCCTGACGGTGACTTCGGCGGATGTTCCACCACCTCTGCAGCTCCGCCAGTCTCCAGTCCCTGGCTCCGTTCGGTGACCCGTTCCATCGCTCAGCAGGTTCCGGATCCCGCCTGACCCTACAACCCGGCCTCGGACCCTGAGCTTCGTCACCCGGGCTACCGTCCAGAACTTTGTGTGCTCTGCGCCATCCACCTTTCCTGCTCCTCTACGGACTGTCCAGCTACCAATTGTGCTTCGGCTGCCGTGCATCAGGACCCTCTGGCGGGGTGACCGGCCTGGCTGCCTCCTCAGGGGAAATCGGTGTACGGTCCAGTGTTTCCACCACCCGGATGTAACAACTGCTTGGTTAAAAGACTAGATTTATATACATGGAAGAGAAAGCCATATCTCAGAAACGGAGAGGTGCAGGGACAAAAGGCAAACCGCGCCGGATTTAGGAGAACATTGGCATTTACACCAGGTAAAAAAAAAAATCACGACAGCATACGACAGGTCTTTTTAGATCGGGTGATGACTAGAATCTATTTGCATTTTTGCATATAGATTTAAATACACATATGGATGGAAGGATATAAATATATATTTTTTTTAGACATTGATCTGACTAAGGCCAGTGCAACATAATTGCATGCATAATTTGTACAACCTGGTAAATTGAGCCTTAAATCTTCGCTGCAGCTTGGGTGCACCTGATGATAGCATAGTAACTACAAGGACCTGTAATTGGTAGAATAAATCACCCTTATTTCCTTCTGCCACATATAATTTGCTGTATAAATCACTTTTGCTCCCTATTTCAATCACAATCCACCATCAACATAAAACGAGGGTCCTCCTGTATCAATGGTGACCTCACTATAGATGAATATATATTATGTGAGAAACAAGAATGTTATTTGTAGGGTAAAGGGGTTGTCCGGTGTAAACAAGCGATCACCTATCCACTTATTGATAAGTGGGGATCCGACACCTGGGACCGGCTTCAATTGACAGAATGGGGCACTTTAATCCCTGTTAGAATGGATCAGCCTTGTGCATGCTCAACCTTCTCTCAATTCATTGCCCCAATTCATCAAAACCAGTGTCTTTCACACCAGTTCTGATGATGGTGCGGGGTGGAGTGCGAGGCTCGCCTGATTCATTAAGAGGGGCACATGCTCCTCCATGTGTTCCTCACCACAAATCATACTACAGTAAGATTTGTGGTTTAAGGACTGTTACCGCTCATCATGAATTTGACAAGTGCAGTCACCACACCCTTGTCCAGCCTCACTTTGTCAAAGTTGGGCGTAAATGGCGTGAAAATAACAAAAGTCGTAAAATTCTGAGTCACACTTTTTTAGCGTAAAAGCTTTGATGAAACGGGCTCATTGTCTGTGAGGTTGTGTAGAATAAAGAAGCACTGTACTCGGATTTCTCCAAAAGTCCTATAGACAATGAATGCAGCATGGTTTGAGCATGCGCAATGTCGGTCATTTATCTGTCGTCATTGTATTGAAAATATAAATGGTGTTTGCCATGAAGCCAACCCTCATATACTGCATCCCAAGTTCTGCAGAAGATGTGATGTCCGTCACTAGGTGGCACTATACACTACTTGCGTGCAGTGAATGGAGAGGTAGTCAGACAAATCAAGATCAGAACCGAGAGGACACAACAGGGCACTGGGAGCAGACAGAGACGAGGTCAAAATACAAGGGAGGGTCAGGATTCTAGGATACAGGGAGCAGGCCCGGGGACGTGGTCTGGATGAGGTCTGAGGTCAGAAGCCGGGAGGTAACATCAAAAACGAGGAGACAGGCAGAGAAGAGTCACAACAGTCCAGAGTCAAGATCAAATCACTGAACACTACGGGAGCCAAGAGCACTTCTGTATAACCAGGAAGTACGACTGTCGATGTTCCGGGCGAGCATGCTCCCAAATAAAGCAGGGCAGTCACCAGGAACAAGAAGCATTTGCGTAGGCACCTCCCAGGACCAGCGTAGAACCCAGAGCTGAGAGACAACCCGTCTATAGGTGCTCAAGAGAAACAGCAGCACATCCAAACCTGCAAAAAGCTCTGCCCGATGGAACAGCAAGTACCAGCTCTGCAGGGGAGCATGGCAGAACATAACACAAAATGCTGTGCATAAAAGAACCGTGACAGAAGAAATGGAAAAGTCTATTAAAAAGTCGCAGACCTTTTTATTGTATATAGTGATAAAACTTTACATAAAATTGGGTGGAAAAATATATCTCAGACCAATTCTAAAGCAATGGCGATAACTGAGCTCACTGCAAATAGTAAAAACCAACACACATCACAATCCACTTATTCCTCCACTGCAGTTCTCCTGGAGGAATCTCAATGATATCTCAAGGGACATTATGGACATCTTTTAAATGAAAGTTACCTTCCAACATTATCATCATAAAGTCCCGCTATGTGACCCTAATCCACCATTAGTGACCCCTCAAACAGAGATGCACATCGAGATACACTTCTTTGTAACGACCCAGGAACTCAATGTATGTAATAGTTAGGCATTTTATAGGATGAAAGACCAATGCGAATTGTGCATTAATTTGCCTGACCCCACTGCAAATGTATTTGTGGTAAGAGGTTCTCTTGACATGAAAGGTTTCCCCCATGGTTGAATGTTTAGGTATTAATTATCTTTACTTAAAGGGGTATTCTCAAGTTTGGAGATTATTCTGTATCTTAGGCTAAGTTCACACTTCAGTTGTTTTGCATCAGTCACAATCCGTAGCCTTGAGGAATTACGGAATCCTGCAAAATATTTTGCAGGAATCCAGTATTTCCCCATAGACTTCTATTAGTGACGGATTGCGACTGATGACCCTGCGTTCCATCCGCTGCGTCACGGTCCGTCGTTTTTGACTGACCGCCGAGCGGGGAGAAACGCAGAATGTAACGTTTTTCAGGCCGTCAAAATTAACGCGCCGCACAGGAATCCGTCGCCATCCGTCAAGCTTGTAATGTATGTCTATGGTGCTGGATTCCGTCGTAATCCGTCTTACAACGGAATCCAGCGCAGGATTCCGTCATGCTCTACTGAGCATGCCCAGCATGTTTGGCACACCCACTGGGCTGTCCCAAACACAAACGGATCATGACTGATCCGTCAAAAAACGGACGCACAGCGGATGCAACTGACGCAACGGATCAGTTTTTTCACAGGATTCCTGTGAAAGGAATCCTGTGAAAAACACATCCGTTGCATCAGTTGCCAACTAAAAAACGACTGATCCGTTGCTGACGGACCTGACGGATCTAAAACAACTGAAGTGTGAACTTAGCCTTAGGGTAGGTTCACACAACTGATTTCTCAACATCCAAGAAAAATGTCCTGATTTTTTTGATCAGAGTCTGATCACAGTGGCATCAGGTTTTTTATTAGGCCATGTGCGCACGTTGCGTTTTTTTCTGCGTTTTGGCTGTGTTTACAACTGCACTTTGTCATTGACAAAATGCATGCGTTCTGATTCCCCAGCAAAGTCTATGAAAATCATGCAAAATCTGTGCGCACGATGCTTTTTCAAACGCAGCGTTTTGATTGCCAAAAATCTCTGCGTTTGAAGAAGCAACATGTCAATTGTTTTTGCCATTTTGGCTGCGTTCTACACCCATTGAAATCAATAAGTTGTAGAAAAACACTGCCAAAATGTGAAGCAGTGTTGTCACGCTCCCCGGTGCCCGTGCCATGCTCCCCGGTGCCCATGCCACGCTCCCCGGTTCTCCTGCCACGCTCCCTGGCTCTCCTGCCACGCTCCCCAGCTCCTCTGCCACGCTCCCCCGCTCCCGGACCTCGCTTCCCCGCTCCTGTGCCACGCTCCCCGGTCCCCCGCTCCTCAGCCTCCATGCTCCCTCCCCTGCGTCCTCCAGGCAACCCGGTCCCCGGTCCCGGCGTCCCTCCGCTGTCCTGAGCCGGCCCGGCACTCCTGCCTCCTGTACACCGCATCCTGCTCTGGCTTCTGGCACCCGGGCCTCGTGCATGCGCATTAGGGCGCGCGTGCGGTCATTGACCCTCTCTTAAAGGGCCAGTGTCCTCCAACAGGATATTGAAGAATCAGGTACAGGGTATATAGGGGGATCCTTTCCAAGTGGGCGGGGCCTGTTCTTCGTGTTTGCTAAGCTAGGAGTCAGGTCTCCTTGTGTCTTGTGCCATACTTACCTATCTCTCTTGTAGAGTCGCTCCTGTCTCGCCAACCGGTCCTGACGACTCCCGAACCCCGAACGGTGACTGTCTGCCATCCCGTCACTCCCGACCATCTCCGATCCCCGGATCCGTGTGGTGACTCACCTCCTCGCTCCGTTGGTTCCGGATTCTGCCTGACGTCATCTCGGTCTCCGAACCTGAGCTCCGTCACCCGGACTACCTTCAGAGACTCCGTGGTCCCAGGGACTTCTTCACTCCACTCCTCTGAACGGACTGTCCTGCTATCTGTAGTGCTCCGGCTACCGGGCACCTTGCCCTCGGTGAGGTGTTCAGCCCAGTGGATCCACCTCCTGGGCCTACCCGTCCTCCTGGTCCTAACAAGTGTGCTTGCATTGCATTATTGTTGCGATCCGCATGTTTTTTTAACATAACAAAGGCAGGTCTTTCATCTTACTATCTCTGTCAGTCGGTCTGTTGGTCGGTCTCTCTCTCTGTCTCTATCTCTCTCTCCCACCCCCTCTCTCATACTCACCGATCCCCGATCACCGACGCGGCACTGCACGGTGTTCACACTGTGGCGGCTTCTCCTCTTTTGAAAATGCAGGCCGCTCATTAATCCATCACGTATTCCCTGCTTCCCCCCGCCCATCGGCGCCTATGATTGGTTACAGTCAGACACGCCCCCACGCTGAGTGACAGCTGTCTTACTGCACCCAATCACAGCCACCGGTGGGCGAGTCTATATTTAGCAGTAAAAAAATAAATAAATAATTGAAAAAAAAACGACGCGCAGTCCCCCCCAATTTGGATACCAGCCAGGGTAAAGCCACACGGCTGAAGGCTGGTATTCTCAGGCTGGGGAGCTCCATGTTATGGGGAGCCCCCCAGCCTAACAATATCAGCCAGCAGCCACCCGGAATTGCCGCATCCATTAGATGCGACAGTCCCGGGACTTTACCCGGCTCATCCCGAATTGCCCTGGTGCGGTGGCAAACGGGGTAATAAGGAGTTAATGGCAGCAGCCCATAGCTGCTACTACGTCCTAGGTTAATCATGGCATGCGTCTCCCCGAGATACCTTCCGGCCACCGCTCTCAGGTGGAGAACTGCAACTGTGGCCACGAGTAACCTGAGTGAAAGCACAGCTGATCACGCGGCTCACTGCAACCACTCAGGGGATTTGCGATCACAGGTGAGTCCTTTACGTGTGACCGCAAATCAAGCTGCGGCACACGCACAGAGCCACGCAATCACAATGAAGTCGGGTGAAGTTCATCCGAGTTGATTCAGATCGTGCGGCACTGTCTCGCAGCCAGCCATGCTGTTTTTGACAGTGCGGTCCCACTCGGCTCTGCTGCAAGTCTGTGGAAATGCTGCAGAGCTGAGTGGGACCGTACTGTGAAAAATGTGCGTTCTGGATGCTTTTCCCACTCTGTCTATCGCAGAGAAAGCATCCAGACCGCATGAATTCTCCAGGAATATGCGCACGTTGCGTTCTGCCGAATGCGTCTCAGAACGCAGCTTTTTCGGCTGCGTTCTGAGACGCACAGGCAATGACTTACACTCTGCAGAATTGAACGCAAAGTGCGCACATAGCCTTAAAACGTGGAGAGAAAAACAAAGTTTCTCCATCTTCTCTATGCTGCCAGTCTGTGAAAATCAGACCGTACTCACATGCCAGACATTTTGTTTCACTGACCTGCAGTCTTTAATGGGCGAGTAATCTAAGAAAAAGACTGATGGCACATCCTACGTTTCTAAAAAATTGAGATACTTAGCACACAAAAATGGCCAGTTTTATGTGAGCCCAACAGGCAATGGCAAGGCGAATTTTTTTTGTTGGGTCCCTATCAAACTAATACGTCTATTTGGGTTAAAAAAAAAAACTACAATTTATGGGTGGACAGGAACCTGCAGATGGTGAATTAAAATCGCCTGAGGCTGACTTCCGGTTCCGGTCCTGGCCGCGGTGGAGGCATAAAGGAGAAGCTCCTGCCCCCCCCGAGAAAAGCAGTCAGAAAGCAGCCCCCCCGCATCGGAGTCCGGGACGGGAGGGACCCAGCCTGAAAGCGGAGATTTGCAGCTATGGATAGATACCTGCTGAGGAGCGCCAGCGGCGGTGAAGGGCCTGGGAGAGGCGGCGACGCTGCGGACATGAGGGGAATGGAGGAGAGGAACATGGCGCCGACGAGCGTGCCGGGGGCGGAGCCAGAGGTGCGGGGAAGAGACGCGATGGAGCCGGGTCGGAGCGAGGGATTAGCAGAGGACGCGGCTGCAGAGACAGAGGAATGTGGAGCTGGAGACAGGTGGCTGCAGGGGTCGGAGGAGGGCAGCTCACAGTGGGAGGATGAGGGTGAGGTGGGGGGAGAGACTGGAGAGGAAAACGCTGGCGTTATGGAGGGGAGCTATGGAGGAACAGGAGGGCTGGAGGAAAACGAAACCCAGCGAAGTAGAGGGCCCAGAGGGAGACAGTCGCAATACAGGAGGAGATCAACCTCAGGCACCCCCTGTAAAGGAGGAAAAAAAAAACAACAGCAGGATCTAATGACATCACAATATCACAAGACATCTGAGGGAGGCAGAGATTCAATGCAAATAAGCAGATCTAAGAAAACAGCACCACCTGCTGACCAAAACATGCAAGTGCAAGAGTTTCATATGGATTACAAAAAACTGGCAGTAGAAGTAGCATCTCACTTGTCCAAAGACATAAAAATAGCCATTGAGGCAGCCGTACAAACTTCACTAGCCGCCATGCAGAAGCAATTGACTGATCATTCAAAGAGACTCACAGAAGCAGAGCAAAGAATCTCTAATTCTGAGGAGACAATCTTGACCATGCAAGCACAGATAGCAACTCTTGTAAAATCTAATGATTACCTGAGAGACAAGGCAGAGGACCTAGAAAACAGATCGAGACGAAACAATCTTCGCATTGTGGGGCTGCCAGAATCGGTAACACCGGGACAGCTGGACAATATTTGTGAGGCGGAACTACCACAGGCGCTGGGCATAAAGGCGAAATTTAGAGTGGAGAGAGCCCACAGAGTGGGACCATTGAGGCAGCAAGAGGCGAAGGAGGGAGAAGGGCAAAATTCAAGCAATAAACCGCCCTCAAGAGCCAGACAGGTGATAGTCAAATACCTTGACTACAAGCACAAAGAGGAAATTCTGAAAGCCTTTAGAGAACGAAAGCGACCTTTACAATACCAAGGAAGTAGACTGCTGATCTTTGGGGATTATTCCGTTGATGTGTCCAAACGGAGGAAGGACTTCAGTAAACTGTGCACATTTCTGTACAATAAAAGAATAAAATGCCAACTACTCTACCCGGCAGTGCTGAAGGTCAGGAACTCCAATGGTTCGTTCTCATACTATAAAGACCACAAGGAGGCGGAAAATATTCTCATGTCAGAACATAAAGGGAACCGGACGGAGGGGCGGGAGAGGAGATCCAGTGGAGGAGAAAACTTCAGAAAAGGTTCCCCAACGGGTTCGAGAGGAGAGGGTGGACAACGAGGAAGGCAAACACAACCCGAGGCCAGTGGAGAGGGGAGATGCAGTCCAGCCCAGCAGTTTAGCCCAGGGATGGGACCCAGGGAGCAGCGTTCTTGAAAGACACCAAGACACATGATGACTCTTGAACTGATCTCTACTGGCCCTCATCTATCTATCCTCCTGAGTGAGGAAGGTGGCCGAGCCGAGGGGGACAGGCCAGCGTGAAGGGGACGGAGGGGAGACTGAACAAGTCACCTACTCTCCCCCCCCCTCCTCCCCCTTTTTTTTTTTTTTTTTTTTTTTTTTTTTTTCTCCTTTCTTTTTTTTTTCTTTCTTTCCCTTCTCTCTTCTTCCTCTCCCTCTCTCTTTTCTTCCCTACCTCCTCCCTTCTCTCCCCTAATTTGTCTATGGTGTGTTCTCCCTTCTTTTCTCTTTCTCCCTTCCCCTCTTTTCCCCCCTCGGTGCTTCCCCCCTCTCTCTCTCTATGCCCTCCCCGGTTCTACCTCTCTTGCCTTTTTTCCGATACTACTCCTCGCTTCTTTCTTCTCTCCTCCTCTGCGCTGTGTTTTCCCCTCTCGTGCTTCTTGGCTATGTTATCCTTTATCTATCTCTATGCTGGGCTCTTTTATCTCTTTGTCTCTGCTCCGTTGTTCTTCTCTCTTTGTGGATTGCTTTGCAGGTCCAAATACAGTGGGCACGAATGGGTCGACAGGAAGGTCCCACGAAACTAGGACTAACCCAGTAGATGAACTCTCTTTAAGGTCCTACCACTTCTAACATAATGTTTTAATCTCTGCATATTACTTCAGATCGTTATGTTTTACGCGGGGGATAGAGCTCTGAACCTGTCTATTGGGGGGGGACTAGGGAGACTCATATTTTGGCCAGGAAAAAGGGAAGTCACTAGCATGGCAAAAAGTGCCGAAAGTCCCACCAAAGGGACAACTTGTTATACTGTTGTAGGATTTATACTTTGCTTATGTTGTTTAAGAGTTTACACACAAGTTGGGGAAAAGAAATGCCATTCTGGGGAAACCACGTGTGAAGGATATAATGATAGTCGTGTCTCTCCTACAGCTGGGGACCTGGGGGGTGGTATTGATAAGAGCAAATTACCCAGACAGTCATGGTGCAACTAACGACATGGAATGTTAAGGGCCTAAGATCACCTAACAAACGAGCAATGGTACTAAGACACTTGAAAAGATTAAAAACAGACATTGCTCTATTACAAGAAACTCACTTGGGGAAGGAAGATTTCTTTCGCATGAAAAAATACTGGGTGGGCTCAGTATATGGGGCAGCGGCGCAAGGAAGGAAGGCGGGCACAATGATTTTGATAAACAAGCAACTTAGACATGAAATAGTGGCTCAGGAAGAGGATGACCAGGGAAGATGGCAGCACATAATAATTAATAGCCCAGCGGGGACACTCAGCATATATAATATTTATGGCCCAAACTCGAAGCAGAATCAGTTTCACGACACCATAAAAGCCATAATTCTCTCGGACAAGGAGCCTAACATCATAGTGGCGGGGGACTTCAATGTAGTGCCAGACTCGGTGGAGGATAGAAGCAAGGGAGAGGGGGAGCCAGGATCCGGGGATAAGGGAACAAATCACAGAGATGTATCACTGGAGGATGTAGGCCTAAAAGACATCTGGAGACTAACTCACCCGCACGATAGAGAGTATACGCACTTTTCTCACCCGCACAACAGTTGGTCTCGCATAGACCAGATCTGGTTATCTATGGAACTTGCGAATGGTGTGCAAAACTGTATGATTGAGAATATGGTAATCTCAGACCACAGCCCGGTGAGAGTGGACCTTAGAGAAAAATTCAAAAGGGGATCAGATATTATTTGGAGATTCCCGACGTTTCTCCTTAGACAGGACAATTTTCGCAGGATAATAAAAGAATGGTGGGAGGAGTTCTCAGAGGATAACAGGGATCACAGGGTGACCCCGATTTTGTTCTGGGAAACTGCAAAGGCGGTCTTGAGAGGACGCTTTATGGGATATGCTGCCATGGTCAAACGGAAGACGAATGCAAATTACAACTTACACAGTGAGGCAGTACGTCTAGCGTATACTAATTATCTGTCAGACAGGTCTAGCAGGGCAAGGGATAGGTGGCTGGCAACCAAGAGAGATTTTGACGAGTGGGCAAAAAAAAAGGAGCAACTATTTTGGTCACATAAAGAGGCAGATCTTCATAGATTTGGTAACAAGGCGGGGAGGATGTTGGCAAATCTAGCAAGAGGCAACAGAAAAATGACAGTAATCTCTTCATTGAAAACGAAGGATGGGGGGTTGACTTCGGACCCTAAAGAAATTAACAAGGTGCTGGGAGAATATTATAGAAAGCTGTACGGACCAGGACAGAATGACATGACTGACGAATCGGAGTGGCTACGACAAGCCCAACTACCTAGATTAACGGAGGAGGAAAGGGAGGCCCTAAATACAAACATCACGGAGGAGGAGGTCTCAAGAACCATTGGGGAACTTAGCACTAACAAGGCGCCAGGGCCCGATGGTTTCAATAGTGAATTTTATAAAGCCCTCAAGGACCAGATTTCGCCGGATTTAACCTCAGTCTTTAATGCGATACTGGGAGGAGCAGAAATCCCTAAAAATGCAAATATAGCGTACATTAAATTAATTCCTAAGGGAGCCAAGGACCTGGACGACCCCTCGAGTTATAGACCCATTTCGCTCATCAACCAGGACTTAAAAATAATGTCTAAAATCATGGCTGACAGACTGGCAGCAGTCTTACCTAGATTAATTTCAGAACACCAGGTGGGGTTTATAAAAGGAAGAAATGCAGTGACCAATATTAGAAAGACGATATTAGTGGTTGATGCGGTTAGACTGGGGCGTACAGAGGGAAAGGCAAGCCCTGCTTTAGTCACGCTTGATGCTGAGAAAGCGTTCGACAATGTTAACTGGAACTGGTTGGACAAGGTGATGGAGGCCGCAGGGATAGTGGGTAGGATGAGACTTTACATTAACAATTTGTATGCCAACTCGGGAGCAAGGATACACACACCGGGATTTTTGTCCGACGTGTTCCCCTTGATGAAAGGGACGAGACAGGGATGCCCGCTATCCCCCCTACTTTTTAATCTTGCAATAGAACCCCTATCAAGAGTGCTGCAGGGTCACAATAGTTTTAAAGGGATCAAAATAAGGGGAAAAGAGATGAAGTTAGCGCTGTTCGCCGATGACGTGATTTTGTATATGGGAGACCCTGTTGCGGACCTACCATGGACACTTGACATGATTGGAAAGTTTGGTGCCTTTTCAGGCTTTAAGTTAAACAAAAAAAAATGCGAGCTCTTATTCCTGAGCGGAGGCAAAGGACCAACTGTGGGAAACCCAAGTGAGGGTCATGTGAATGGGATCCCTATAGCGCTCTCATCAGTAAAGTACCTGGGAGTACATATAGGGAGAACGACGGAATTAATCTATAAATTGAATTATGGTCCATTGATTAGAAAAATCATTAACCAGTTGAGGGGCTGGAAGGGGCTGCCCCTGCCACTATTGGCACGATGTCACCTCATAAAAATGATGAGCTTCCCTAGGCTGCTGTACCCCTTTCAGACGATCCCTCTATTGATAACACTAAAAGACGTCAACAGACTTAATTCAGCGTATGCAGACTTTGTTTGGAGGGGAAGGAAACCCAGAATAAAGCTGCGCACGCTGATGAAGTCAGTGGAGGAGGGTGGGATAAATTTCCCGGATGTCAGAGGGTATAACATTGTATGCATTATGAGACATGTGATTGACTGGCTGAGAGGAACGAGCAGGCACTCAGATTATGGAACGGAACTCAAGTATGCAGAACCATGGGACCTGACGTCCATTTTACACTCCCCAATGTCTAAGGTTGAAGGTCATATAAGAAACTCGGTTATATTTCGAGACACCATGTTGGCCTGGAGATTGGTTAGACGGAAATTGGGACTCTCCTGGAAGGTATCAAAATACCTAAATCCTTGGGCGTCACCAAACTTTCTCCAGGGGAGAGAGAATAAATTATTCCTCAAATGGAAAGAGAGAGGCATTAGGAGTCTGATAGATGTCATGAATGTGGAAGAGAGAAGATGGATGACAGGTCGGGAGGTGCTTGACAAGTACAATCTCAACGGCCTCCACATTATGCAGTACGAACAATTGAAACATGGAGTACTGAAAGAGCTTGGTGAGATTGGAAGGGAATTGAACAAGAGCATGATTGATGAGCTTATGGGATGTAGCGTAACAAATGTAAATGTCTCCCGAATATACCAAACATTTAGAGGTGTGCTAATATCCAGGGAAGATAGTCGAACACTTCTAGCATGGGAAAAACAATTGAAAGGACGAGAAGTGGTGGAGGTCATATTGAAAGGATGGGTCCAGATGAGGAAACAAGTCACTAACGAGAGCTGGAGGGACACCCAATTTAGGATATTACACAGGGCGGTTTTGGGCTTCAACATACCGGGCAGAGTGGCACGGTGTCCTAAGTGCCACAAAGAAAAAACAGACATGATGCATGGTTTGTGGGAATGCAGTCCAATAAAGAGGTTTTGGAACCAAGTCAGAGCGTTAGTTCAAACAACATGGAAAATTTCCTGCAAATTAGAACTAATGGTGTGGATCTTCCACTTTTTGGAGGGTGGAGTTAGAGGGGGATTGAACGCTCAGGACAAAAAAACATTTGTAATCATACATGACATAGCCATGATAGCTAAAAGATGCATCCTAAGGCACTGGATACAGGAGGAGGCCCCAGCCATAGGGGAAGTCATCAGTGAACTGCACAACCTTTTGAGGCTGGAGAAATTAGAAGCAGAAAGGGACAAGGATAATTTGACAACCAAGTTTTTTAGGAGGTGGAAAACTTTTATAGAAGTTCATTACAAACAGGAGGACATAAACCATTTAGTGGCACCCTTCAGACATACGGAGTGGTACCTCACAAATGAAATCCAGGATAGTCTGGGAAAGCTGAGGACTAACTAGCAGGGACCCAGGTGAGGGACAAAGGCGAGACAATATGACGTCATCAAGACATGACATTGGCACTAGAACTATTAGAGAATGGCACAGGGGTTCAGGGGTTTGTTTTATGTTATGTTTGGATTTTTTAACTCTGATTCATTATTTGTCAATGCAATCTGAAGCGGGATTGGAGATAGAGCGGGGATTCTACCCCTTCCAATGATACTTATCGACAGCTGAAATCTTGTCTTTTGTAACTCATACTACTTTTGATACGATATTGAAATAAGTTTGTAAAATCAATAAAAATTGTTTTGGAAAAAAAAAAAAAATCGCCTGAGGCTGAAGAGGAGGAATGCTCAATCAGAAGGCATGACCCTGTAAACGAAGAAAAAGACTGATGGCACATCCTACCTTTATAATGTGAACATGAACCATAGTAACAAAAAGGAGACAGTTGCACTCTGTAGTGCTAAGACATGTGGAACAATGAATATGGGAATATAGACTTGCATTACTGCTATGACTAACATGTAATAATTGAGATACTTAGCATACAAAAATGGCCAGTTTTATGTGAGCCCAACAGCCAACAGCAAGGCAAACTTTTTTTTGTTGGGTCCCTATCAAACTAATGCCTCTATTTGGGTAAAAATCCCTACAATTTATGTGTGCATAGGAACCTACAAATGGTGAATTTAAATCGCCTGAGGCTGAAGAGCAGGAGTGTTCAATCAGAAGGCAGAACCCTGTAATCTAAGAAAAAGACACATCCTACCTTTCTAATGTAAACAGGGGCAAACTGAACATGTAACAAAGTAACAAAAAGGAGACAGTTGCACTCTGTAGTGCTAAGATATGTGGAGCAATGTATATGGGAATATAGACATGCAATGCTATGAAAAACATGTAAAAATTTAGATAATTAGCACACAAAAATGGCCAGTTTCATGTGTGTCCAACAGCCAGCGGCAAGGCAACCTCTTTTTGTTGGGTCCCTATCAAGTGCTAAATATCTCCAATTTTGCATGTTTTTCATAGCAGTAATGCATCTCTATATTCCCATATTCATTGTTCCACATATCTTAGTGAAACTGTTTCCTTTTTGTTTTTTAATGGGTGGGTGCCATTTGATTCTCGGAGGAAAATTGTGCATTTTTTCACACCCTGAATCGGTTCATCTGCACTCCCCCTTTGAAAAACATTGGTTGGAGTGCAATCCGTTCTTTTAACAGATAACACAAGGACCAAAAATATGGTCGTCTGCACGAGCCCTTATGTGGAAAATTGCTTAACGTTTCAATTAGCAAGCAAAGAATTAAAGTAAAATCTGTAAGAAGGAGTATACTGACTACACATAATCTCTTAAGAATTAAAGATTCAGTGTTTTAGCAGTGCAGGATGAAACACACTGCGTATAAATGACAAATATGTGTTTACACACACCAATCCTATCAATAATTCACTTTAATGGATACAGAACATGGATTTACAATTTTCTAAAATCCTCGGTGATTATATAATTTCTGTAGAGTTGGGGATTTTAACATACATTTTTTTTTTACTAATTACATTTTTTTTTTTTCGCTTGTCCAACCAGGTACCAAATACAGGATATAAATTAATCCTGGGAATTTACAGAAACACAGTTTATGATTTTCTATGTACATAAAGATTCTCACAGTGTTTTATACAATTATAGACAATATCTGGTGTATTTCCCATGTTAGTTCTTTCTTACATGTGAACAGAGCTGATCTATAGAGAAATATGATGTGGTCCATAGAGTATTGATATAATACTGCCACATCATCATGCCCAGATAAAACCTCTATATAGTATCCAGATAAATGTCCACAAAAGGAGAGATTTCTTTTCTTTGGTAAAAGAGCAAATGCATGCACTCTACATATAGGAACCCTAAAAGGTGACTGTTGTCTCAACCAACTTTGTATAAATTAATAGTACAGAAACTCTGTAATATATCTTATTAGAGAAATATTCTTCTTTCTCCACTTATACACCACTTCTTCCTCTCTCTAGCCTTCTGAGCTCATCATCCACTCCGAAAAACAACTCAAATCCAATTGGTTCAAATCAGGACAGGCTATTAGAACAGTGCGGTGCCATGATACACCTTCTAATTTGGGAGGAAAATGAGGGGCACTTCTTATAATGCGAATGTAGCTTAATGGGAGGTGGAGAATGAGCGCTGTGCTGGCTGCGGGGCACTGTGCCGGCTGTGGTGGGGGCTGTGCTGGCTGCGGTGGGGGCTGTGCTGGCTGCGGTGGGGGCTGTGCTGGCTGAGGGGTACTGTGCCGGCTGTGGTGGGGGCTGTGCTGGCTGCGGTGGGGGCTGTGCTGGCTGCGGTGGGGGCTGTGCTGGCTGAGGGGTACTGTGCTGGCTGCGGTGGGGGCTGTGTGGAGCAGGGTGATGCGGCGGGTGTCCCAGATGCTCTGTCAGCGGTGCGGGCTTCAAATAATGGCGCCTGGAGTCGGCGCATGTGCAGATAGAGCTCTCGGCTCAAGATCTCATCTGCGCACGCTCCCTCTCCAGCCCACTGATCTCTCAGCAACAGACTTAAAGAAAATGGTGCCCTTGGTGCAGATGAGTTCTTGGCTTGTCATTGAGCCGAGAGCTCAATCTGCGCCCGTGCCGACTCCGGGCGCCATTTCTATGAATCCCGTACTGCCAACAGACCATCTGTGACAGCCACCACGCCACCCTACTCCACACAGCCAGCACGGTGCCCGCAGGCAACACAGCCCCCACCGTAGCCAGCACAGCCCCCACAGCAGCCAGCACATCCCTCACCGTAGCCAGCACATGTGACGCCCTGGACAAGCCAGGAAGTCACAGATAGAGCCCCGCACAACACCAGTCCCCTCACTAGGTAACACCAGCCAACCATTTACACTTTAGTCACCTCCCTCAGGGCTGGATGAACACACCAGTGGGGCAGAGCCAGGCGGTTGGACATGCCCACCAAGGAGTTCAGATGGCCTGAGGCAGGAAAACACAGTCAGTTTTAGTCAGGTCAGTTGAGAGTGCAGTTTGAGAGTGGAGTGGAGGAGGTCAGGCCTGTGCGTCAGGCCTGCGACAGACTGACAGGTGCCAGGGTTGGAGCCAAGGCACCTTTGGTTAGGAGGCATACGGAGGCCTCTGTCTGCAGGAGCTGGGAAGACGGCTCAGTGGAACCGTGGTGGACCAGGACAGGGTAGTGGCCCACCGGTACCGACTCGGGGAACCGACTCAGAAACCGGAGCACAAGAGGGGGTACTCAGACCCTGAAACGAGGTCTAGAAAATACTGGACTGAGTTAATTAACTGATTGCGGTCTGGACTTTAGGTCCTTTCCCACCCAAAGTCCCTCATAGAAGACAACAGCCCAACGAGGGGGATAGAAAGCCACCGCCAAGGCTGAGATCCCATGGGCCAGCGCCTGCGGACAAATGGGCTCTTCCGACATCCACAAGCCGGGAGAGGATTCCTGACGCTGCAAGCGCAGGTAGTCCAACAACTCAAACAGGTGCAGGAGAAAGGCAGAGACCACCAACGAGGTGGGGCAACCCGACTGCAGCCGACTGCGGGCACCGACCACCATCATTTTGGTTTACCAGAGACTCGAGTGTTTCATTCTAATAGTGAGTACACCAGTGCCCTCCGGCCGCCCTTCTCCCTGCACCACCGAAGCACCCCCAACGGGTCCCGGGGCCACCATCCCTGCCCACGGAGGGGTAAACAATTTGCTGCATACCATCTCCCCCGGGTGCCCCGTAACTGCAGCGGTGGTGTCCACCTTCACCACATCCCGTGGGTGGCGTCACGAACTTAAAACACGGCTCTGTCCGTACACCTATGTCCCCAAACCGCCAACCCCTTTTTGGTCAGAGTGACCGCAGGACCCCCGGGTCCGGAGACCCTCGAGCCACCCACTGAAGGTCCGGACCCCAGCGGCTCGGTTGCAGCCGAGCACGGGGTGGCACACACAGACCTCACGGCAGCCAGCACATCCCCCACCGTAGCCAGCACAGCCCCCACTGTAGCGCCTGCAGCATCGCCTTACTCCAGCACCGCCCCTGCAGCCTGTGACCCCGCTTCACCACCGCTGCTGCCCCTCTCTGGTAAGACACCACCAGAGTATAAGACGGACCCCTTTTTTTTTTTTTACCTTTTTTATCTCTAAATTTGGGGTGCATCTTATAATCCAGTGCGTCTCATAAAATGAAAAACATGGTAGTATTCATACGTTATACAGCCATACAGCTGTCCTCCATGCTGCTGCTGCTTGTGATCATGTGTTAGATGGAAACAGGAGAGCAGGAATTTCTCATGTCTCTGTGTGTCGGATAAAGGAGACATCATAGCAGGTAGTCTCCTCTCCCCACTAGCTCAGAGACAACTCCAAATAAGAGATGGAGCCTGCAGGAGGGAAAGTAATCTAATATATAAAGCTCAGTGTATGTATGTGTGTGTGTGTGTGTATGTGTATATGTGTGTGTGTGTGTGTGTGTATGTATGTATGTATGTGTATGTATATGTCTGCTAAAGGAATTTGTACCGTCGCATTTACAATCATGAAATTTTGCACAGACGCCCCATGTGACTCAGGGAACATCATAGACTATGTTTGGGCGGGAAAATTTAACTCCGTGCTTTCCAGTTACTCTACAAAAATCCTGCAGCCATTAAACTGAATGAAGCTGGGAGCTGCAGACTATAAATAGCAACTGTCAGTGGTTGCTATAGGAACAAAATAAACTGTTAGTATACGAAGCTTATGTGTGAGGTAAAAAGATGTCGGTGGTGAGATGGATAGAAACAGAGACACAGACACAGACAGAGACAGACGTGGAAAGAGACAGTCGGGAAAAGAGACAGCTGGGCAAAGAGACAGCCCAGGCAAAGAGACAGCCCAGCAAAGAGACAGCCCGGCAAAGAGACAGCCCGGGCAAAGAGACAGCCCAGCAAAGAGACAGCCCGGCAAAGAGACAGCCCGGGCAAAGAGACAGCCCAGCAAAGAGACAGCCCGGCAAAGAGACAGCCCGGGCAAAGAGACAGCCCGGCAACGAGACAGCCCTGGAATGAGACAGACTGGGAAAGAGACAGACTGGGAAAGAGACAGACTGGGAAAGAGACAGACTGGGAAAGAGACAGACCAGGAAAGAGACAGACTGGGAAAAAGACAGACCAGGAAAGAGACAGACCTAGAAACAGACAGCCGGGCAAAGAGACAGACGGGCAAAAAGACAGCCGGGCAAAAAGACAAATGCCCAAAGAGACAGACAGGGAAAGAGACAGCCCTGCAAAGAGACAGCCCTAGAAAGAGACAGCCGGGGAAAGAGACAGCCGGGGAAAGAGACAGCCGGGGAAAGAGACAGCCCGGCAAAAAGACAGCCCGGCAAAGAGACAGCCCGGCAACGAGACAGCCCTGGAATGAGACAGACTGGGAAAGAGACAGACTGGGAAAGAGACAAACTGGAAAGAGACAGACTGGGAAAGAGACAGACTGGGAAAGAGACAGACTGGGAAAGAGACAGACCAGGAAAGAGACAGACTGGGAAAAAGACAGACCAGGAAAGAGACAGACCTAGAAACAGACAGCCGGGCAAAGAGACAGCCGGGCAAAGAGACAGACGGGCAAAAAGACAGCCGGGCAAAAAGACAGCCGGGCAAAAAGACAGCCGGGCAAAGAGACAGCCGGGCAAAAAGACAGCCGGGCAAAGAGACAGCCGGGCAAAAAGACAGCCGGGCAAAAAGACAGCCGGGCAAAGAGACAGCCGGGCAAAGAGACAGCCAGGCAAAGAGACAGCCGGGCAAAGAGACAGCCGGGCAAAAAGACAGCCGGGCAAAAAGACAGCCGGGCAAAGAGACAGCCGGGCAAAAAGACAGCCGGGCAAAAAGACAGCCGGTCAAAGAGACAGCCAGGCAAAGAGACAGCTGGGCAAAGAGACAGCCAGGCAAAGAGAGAGAGAGAGACAGACAGATACAGAGATTGAGACAGATAGACTGATGCAAATACAGAGCGATAGAAACAGGCAGACAAGGAAAGAGACAGACAGCGAGACAGACAGACAGCGACACACAGACAGAGAATGGGAGAGAGACAGTTACTATCCCGGGCAACGCCGGGTACTACAGCTAGTATTCCTATAATGGTCGGATACAGTGTTATTCATCATCTATACACACATGGGAGATTATTCTGAAAAGTCACTTTAAATACCAAAAATATCCTGAAAAGTAAAAACTGTGCAGTCTGTTGGATCAGATAAATTGCATACGAAAAGGTGAAAGGCCGCGCTGCCGAAGTAAGGAACAGTCCAGAGGATTCTGTGCAGTGACTTTACTTAAACGCGTTTCGGTGAATCTTTCGCCTTCTTTATTTACAGTCTGCTGGATCGGCATAGGTGTGACTGGTTAGATCCGTAACAGAACTCAGCGCTTGTTTTTTTCTCCATTACTTCCCCCGAGTTTGAATGAAACAGGGATCAAGCATGCCCACTATTGCTCTATTCAAACTCCTCTGCATGGTAGTTATGTAGCATATTCAAGTGGCTGGACCCCCAGGGGCTCTTTCTTTTACCAAACCACATATATTTAGGGTTAAAAATCATTTTTGAAATAGGGTCTGATTAAAAATATTGCACCTTATGCCTTTCATAGCCTCTGTATTGCACTGACTATGGATGGCTGCAGAATGAGTCAACTGAGGATCCATCAGTGAGCTCGTTCTGATGGTTTGAGGAGCATTGGTACCAAATAGTGCAAAAAAATCTAATGAAACACACCTAAAAAAATTATTACATGCATTTAAATAAAATAAAAATTTCCATCCCCCTTTTTAATCACCTATCCACTGGATATTTTTGGTAGGAATAGTCCTATAGAGGAAAAGTAATTTCACAGTAATGTATAGTGGATGACCCATGTAGCAGGCACAGATCGCTCCGCTGCTATCCATTCAGCCACATTATCATTTTTAATACCAGCAAGAAATTGAAGCCACCATTGCAATGCGTCTCCTTCCCTCTCGCTAGCCGTGACATATTGTTCACTATTGCACAACAGCCATCCTATAAGGCTCTTTTATGCCATTTTTTAAGGCAATTAGACTGGTGGGTTATTTCGGAGCACTCGCTATTTTTGGACACCCTCTGGATTGCTCGCTCTTGACAGTTTTTTTTTTTCTCTGCCACAATTGAAAGCTGATGATATTCATAACTGTGGCGAGATATAAGGACGAGGAAGGTCAGGCTGAGATGACGCCGAGGATACGAGGTGCGGCGACACATGTACAAATCGCGCAGAGGATGATTATTGGCCTGGAACGGCGAAAATCCGTTTATAGAAATCTAATACGGCAAATTAACTAATGTGCAAATATACAGAAGATGATATCTGCGGGACATGTACACTACAGCGATATATTACCGATATTGCCAGACGGTAACGTCGTGACCCACATTTCTCCATAATCACTAAATGACATCATTATTTGTCCCCCAGAGGGGGGGAACGTTGGGTGGTCAGGAGAATAGAAGCCTCGATGGGCTCTTTTGCTCGCAGATCTTTGCTGCCCTCTAGGGACAATTTACACATTATATTAAGGAATTGCATTCTAAGCAATTCTCCAATCTGAGTATTTTTGATACCAGAATATTCTGCAGCTTATAATCTGACAATAAAAAAAGGAAGGAAAGGGCTTAAGATAAGACTGAGAACACCACTATTTGTCAATAAACGTCTTTCCATTTAATAGTGGTGTGCTCCATCTTATCTTTAGCCCTTTTCCTTTCTTTTTTCCACGTATCACGCATTGAGCCCCCCTATATTTATATATACATATTATAACTTTTTGTATGATTTTTAGCTGTGCTTCTCCAAACCCCCATTTTTTTTGTTTATAACCTGATAATTGACATAAAAAAACAGGTATTAATTTATATAGACATTCTTTTCCACTTAAAGGGAACCTGTCACCAGTTTTTTCACTATGAAACCAAAAGTGTCACCTTCTGCAGCTCCTGGGCTGCATTCTATGAAGGGGCACCTTCTGCCCTGATTCCCCTTGCAGACCCCGAATATACCTTTATAAAACCTGACTGTTAGGTATGCTAATGACCTGTGGGGTTCAGATGAGCGTGCTCATTTTCGGCTCCTGTCCCTCCTTGTGGCCTTCTTCGCCATCCTCCTTTCGTGATTGATGTGATAGCGCCGCCATCATCATGCACGCTGCTCCGCCAAATCTCGCATCTGGGCAGTCATTCCCCTGGCTCTTGCAGGCGCACTTCGCCCTCGCACAAGCCAGTGCGGTGTTTGCGCATGCGCGAGATTATGGTCGGGTACGAGGATGACGTAGGGGATGCATGTATTTTGGGCTAAAAATAAGCTTTGCACTTGGGTTTCATTGTAAATTTTGCACCGATAGGCTTTTAGAGGTTCTTCTTTTTTTTTCTGCATAATGAGTAAACTAAGAATCCATCAGTGAGTCTGATAGGGAGTTTGTAACTCTTTTATCTTTCTTTTCCTGAACTCCCCGGTGCTGAATTATGTAAGTAGACTATATCAAACGTTAATCTGAACTCGATTGACTTTTAGAGGTTCTTTATTTATTTTTGTGTAATGAGTAAACTAAGGATCCACCAGTGAGTTTGTGGTAATAGCGTTTATAACTTATCAAAAGTTAATCTGAACTCAACTGGCTTTTAGAGGTTTTTCATTTTTTTTTCTGCATAATGAGTAAACTAAGATCCATCAGTGAGTCTGACAGGGAGTTTATAACTCTTTTATCTGTCTTTTCCTGAACTCCCCTGTGCTGAATTATGTATGTAGACTATATCAAAAGTTAATCTGAACTCCACAGCCTTTTAGAGGTTCTTCTTTTTTTTTTCTGCATAATGAGTAAACTAAGATCCATCAGTGAGTCTGACAGGGAGTTTGTAACTCTTTTATCTGTCTTTTCCTAAACTCTCCTATTAAGAAGTATGAATGCAGACTATATTGAAAGTTAATCTGAACTTTGATGTAGTCATAAATTAGCTGTGAGTAGTCAGAACCAGCTCACTGGCAGATGCTTAGTTAACTGATTATGTTGCCAAATGGTCCAAAAGATTTAATGAAACACAAATGGAAAAATATTTTTAGCCCAAAATACATGAATTTATGTGAACAAAAGTGCCCCCAAAGTTGCACCATGTGCAATAAATATAATTCCATCCATTTACATAATACAGACTGCTGTAGAGAGCAGATTTATTCTGCAGGGAGTGCTACCATTTCCCAGTAATTCTGTATTCTGGTAATATAGGGAATAATGCACTTCTTTCTGTAAATTATTAGAGTGCTTGATCAATATTTTTAGTAATTCTAGTACTCTAGCACTGCCACAGCAGCTGCAGAACCTCTTTTTGAAGAGTAAGTAGGAGATTCCTACTTACTAATAAAGGAGTTGTCCATTTTAAACCGACGAGTCTGCAGCCACTCTATGTGTCAGTCTATGTGACTGCAGACTTGTGAATCCTCACATCTTGTGCACTGTGCGCTGTGAGGATTCTCCGGTGTCAGCGATGGGAACGGTAGTCACGTGGCTGCGAGTAGGTGATATATGCAGATCCCCGGCCAGAATCCGAGTAGTCTGTTTTCGGCACGCTCAATGCAAGTTTATTGTGCGAGGCCGAAAACAGCCTACTTGGATTCTGTTCTAAATGCTAAGGCCTGTATAACCCCGCCCACACTACTGATTGGCAGCTTTCTGTGTATACTGTATATGGACAGAAAGCTGCTAATCGGTGCTGGGGGCGGAGTTACACATAGTAATTATTAACCAGAAAGCAGGAAAACCTAGCCCTATAGTGATAATCTCCTGCTGATAAAACATTGATTTTATTGAAAAAGCAAAACACAACCTAGTAAGTGACATATCACTGGAATCAGGGTCTCTGTCCTTACATCATGCTGATCTCAGACTACATAGCAAAAACAAGCTGACAGATTGACTTTCATCTCTGTGTTATTGGAACATTCCCATTACTATAAAACAGCAATTCTCATAGTGTAATAGGAAGGAGTTGCAATTTAAGCAATTTTCTGAGATGGTTCCTAGAGGCTTTTCCATAACCTTACATTATACACAACACTTTTCCAATCTTCATATAAATAACCCTAGTTACTTCTTACCTAGTCCTTGATTTTGCTGTTCCCACTCCATGGTATCTGGGACCGGATAAGCTGCTCCTTCAATCAGGGCAACATTACTATCATCTTCCAGAGGTTCTTGAGAGGACAGTCCTGGGAGGGTGAAGAGCGGGACGTCAGAATCCTTCTCTGAGCTTTCATCCACTGAGTCATTATCTTTATTATCCTCCTCCTCTTCTTCATCATCTTCATCAGTCTCATCATCATCTTCATCTTCCTCATCTTCATCCTCCTCATCTCCCTCTGTACCAGCAAGAACAATACAGAAGATTAGAGGGTCTTCTATAAAACACCCACCATACTTGTGTCACCTGGAATATATTCTGTTTATATTTATATAGGGAATCACTGTTTTACGAAAGATGCCCGAACATTTAATGTGACTCTCCTCTGCTAGGAAACATAGGAAAAAAGAAAAATCAGGCATGTTGAAATTTAATATGCCTGATCCCTCTTTCCCACTTGACATAAGCCGGCACCAGAAGTGTCTGGCACTAGCTTAATATCATTTCCCCTCTTAAATTACAGTACAGACCAAAAGTTTGGACACACCTTCTCATCTCTAGAACAACTGTTAAGAGGAGACTTTGTGCAGCAGGCCTTGATGGTAAAATAGCTGCTAGGAAACCACTGCTAAGGACAGGCAACAAACAGAAGAGACTTGTTTGGGCTAAAGAACACAAGGAATGGATATTAGACCAGTGGAAATCTGTGCTTTAGTCTGAGGAGTCCAAATTTGAGATCTTTGGATCCAACCACCGTGTCTTTGTAGAAAAGGTGAACGGATGGACTCTACATGGCTGGTTCCCACCGTGAAGCATGGAGGAGGAGGTGTGATGGTGTGGGGGTGCTTTGCTGGTGACACTGTTCGGGATTTATTCAAAATTGAAGGCATACTGAACCAGCATGGCTACCACAGCATCTTGCAGCGGCGTGCTATTCCATCCGGTTTGCATTTAGTTGGACCATCATTTATTTTTCAACAGGACAATTACCCCAAACACACCTCCAGGCTGTGTAAGGGCTATTTGACTAAGAAGGAGAGTGATGGGGTGCTACACCAGATGACCTGGTGTCCAGAGTCACCAGACCTGAACCCAATCGAGATGGTTTGGGGTGAGCTGGACCGCAGAGTGAAGGCAAAAGGGCCAACAAGTGCTAAGCATCTCTGGGAACTCCTTCAAGACTGTTGGAAACCATTTCCGGTGACTACCTCTTGAAGCTCATCAAGAGAATGCCAAGAGTGTGCAAAGCAGTAATCAAAGCAAAAGGTGCCTACTTTGAAGAACCTAGAATATAAGACACACTTTTTTGTTAAGTATTTCATTCCACATGTTTTAATTCATAGTTTTGATGCCTTCAATGTGAATCTACAGTTTTCAGAGTCCTGAAAATAAAGAAAACTCTTTGAATGAGAAGGTGTGTCCACACTTTTGGTCTGTACTGCATATGTATGCTTTGATGAGCTTTGCTCGCGTGTATAAGGAAGAGTGAAGAGAAGAGTCTTCAATGCTAGGATAGGTGATGATCCCAGAGGTTGGACCTTCATCAATCGTACAGCAAAGGCATTATAAGAGGGGAATACCTCTTTATGTTGGATTTGTTATCGCTCGTTGGGACAATTTTCTCCCATCTCGCCATAAACATGAATTCAACGAGGAGTAAGGGGCACTTTGCACACTGCGACATCGCAGGTGCGATGTCGGTGGGGTCAAATTGAAAATGACGCACTTCCGGCATCGCATGCGACATCGCAGTGTGTAAAGGCTGGATGATACGATTAACGAGCGCAAAAGCGTCGTAATCGTATCATCGGTGCAGCGTCGGCGTAATCCATGATTACGCTGACGCGACGGTCCGATGTTGTTCCTCGCTCCTGCGGCATCACACATCGCTGTGTGTGAAGTCGCAGGAGCGAGGAACGTCTCCTACCGGCCTCACTGCGGCTTCCGTAGGATATGCGGAAGGAAGGAGGTGGGCAGGATGTTTACATCCTGCTCATCTCCGCCCCTCCGCTCTGATTGGCTGCCTGCCGTGTGACGTCACAGTGACGCCGCACGACCCGCCCCCTTAACAAGGAGGCGGGTCGCCGGCCACAGGGACGTCGCACGGCAGGTGAGTGTGTGTGTGAAGCTGGCGTAGCGATAACTTTCGCTACGCCAGCTATCACCACATATCGCTGCTGCGACGGGGGCGGGCACTATCGCACTCGGCATCGCAGCATCGGGCTGCGATGTCGTAGTGTGCAAAGCCCGCCTAAGCGTCACTCGGACATCTCTGGCTTAATCCATGCAGGGAAAATCACCACTGTAACCCCTTCATTCTTAGGAAAGGTGGGATGCCGGAGGATAACCCCCAGATATGTCATCACAATAGACAATGGTAATATCCTATCATAAATATATAATTCTAGATGTACGTAGAGGAACGAACTGAATTATAGTTTTATTCCTAAAATTGTAAATTCCTTACCATTAGAATAGGGGATAATTTCCTGATTACTGAGGGTCTGACTGCTGAGACCCCCCAATGAGTCACTGTAAACTCGGCTTTTCAGAACCCAGTCTTGTATGGAGCAGTGCTGTGCATGGTCAACCTCCACTCCGTCATCGATGGGACGTCTGGAGAGAATGTAGAGGACAGCCACCGGCTATTTCTGACAGTCCCATGAATACTTAATGCAGTGGAATTCGAGCATGCGTACCTCAGTACTGTTTAAGGTCTCTTTCATACATCCGCATGAAAGAGACGCGTTTCATGGTCCGTGGTGAAGGTGCGTATGTGTGTGTGTTCCGTGTGCTATCCCTTTGACATCCGGATAGCACACGGACAGCATGAGCTGGTATACTTACCTGTCCCCGGCGCTGCTGTTACTTCTGGGTCCGCAGTGAGTGCAGTGAATATGCATGAGTATAATGAGCGGGCCCGGAAGCAACGACAGAGACAGAGACAGCAGCGCCACAGACAGGCAAGTATAAAAAAAATCCTTTATTTTTATGTGACACGTGTTTTCTCTGGTACATGTCACACTGATTTCACATGGATCACATCAGGGTGCGGTTCGTGTAACATCCGTGCTGCCGGAGAAAAACTGACATGTCGCCGTGTGGAGCACACGGACACACAAGTGCACCACATGATCACACGGTCCTTGTGAAAGCACAGAAGTGTGTGCAAACTCATTGAATGTAATAGGTCTACGTGTGTCCATGTGTCCGGTACGTGTGAAAACGGATGTTACATGTACTAGAAACATGGACGTGTGAAAGCGGCCTAAGACAGGGTGGCTCTGCAGAGTCCAGTCTCTCTCTCTCTATATAATATATATATATATATGTATATATATATATATATATATATATATATATATCTTTCTATATCCCTATCTCTCTCTATATCTATATCTCTCTATAGCTCTATCTCTCTCTCTATAGCTCTATCTCTCTCTATATCTCTCTCTCTATATATATATATATATATATCCCTATCTCTCTCTATCTCTCTATATATATCTCCTCTCTCTCTATAGCTCTGTCCCTCTATCTATATCTCTCTTCTTTCTCTCTCTCTTGATCTCTCGCTCTCTCTATATATCTATATATATATGTCTATATATCTCTATCTCTCTATATCTCTATCTCTCTATCTCTCTCTATCCCTCTCTCTCTCTCTCTCTCTCTCTATATATATATATATATATATATATATACACCGTGTATATACATATATATATATATGTATATATATATATATATATATATATATAAAAAACTCCATCTCTCTGCCTATCTCTCTCTCTCTCTCTCTCTCTCTATATATATATATATATATATATATATATATATATATCCATCTCTCTCTCTCTCTCTCTGCCTATCTCTCTCTCTCTATATATATATATATATATATATATCTCCATCTCTATCTCTCTCTCTCTATCTCTCTCTCTCTTTTTCTCTCTCTATCTTTTTCTCTCTCTCTCTCTCTCTTTCTCTATCTCTCTCTTTATCTCTCTCTCTATCTATCTCTCTCTTTCTCTCTCTCTATCTTTCTCTCTCTCTCTCTTTATCTCTATCTCTCTATATCTTTTTCTCTCTCTATCTCTCTCTCTCTATCTCTCTGCCTATCTCTCTCTCTCTATGTCTATCTCTCTCTCTCTCTATCTTTTTTTCTCTCTCTATCTCTCTCTTTATCTCTATCTCTCTCTCTCTATCTATCTCTCTCTTTATCTCTATCTCTCTCTCTCTATCTTTTTCTCTCTCTCTTTCTCTCTCTATCTCTCTCTTTATCTCTATCTCTCTCTCTCTATCTATCTCTCTCTTTATCTCTATCTCTCTCTCTCTATCTTTTTCTCTCTCTCTTTCTCTCTCTCTATCTCTCTCTTTATCTCTATCTCTCTCTCTCTATCTTTTTCTCTCTCGATCTCTCTCTCTCTTGAGACCTGAGGAGGCCGGTGTTCTTGCTTTAAATGTCCATGTCAGGAATGATGTATAACTCTTTCTGAAAGTTTCCCTCCTCATTATTTTGAATCCAACTCTTATGAAATGTTACATTTTATTTCAAAATTATACAGCCATCCTGACATAGATTTTCAAAGTAAGTATAGTAGCCTTCTCAGGTCTGAGTGAACTGTTAGATAATGTATGCAGTTTATATTGTAAGATTTGGTGAAAGAGGACATAGCACTTGCCAGAAATAAGACTGTGCATCACCTGGTGTATACAGCCTTGTTCTCCTGAATCTGGGGTTGTTTTTCCTTTGTCCTCACTCGTCTCTATTTCTGACATATGGCCTCCTCTTCTCTGTATGCAAATCTAGTATTCTTTTAAGTTGGTGTGCTCATAAACACTTTTCCGCGTTTCGCTTCTTGAGGACCACACCCAGTTGGCTAACAATATTAGATTTATATTAAAGGAAGAGTGGGCCATATCTCAGGAACAGAGAGGCAGAGGAACAAAAGAGTGGTGGTTGTAAGCACACCCCGGAACTTTGATTGACAGCTCGCTCTGCACAGATGTGCTGCAGAGCGAGCTGCCAATCAAAGTGCCAGGGCATGCTATGGCTATAGATCAGTATAGTGAGCTGTGACTGTAGCCGCTTGTGCCCGCCCCTATGACTGAAAGCCGGCGGCTCCTGGGAGAATATAAGTTAATTTTTTCCTTTTAGACCCGCAACACACATCCGTTTTTTTTGTATGTGTGCGGTACGTATTTGCACGTACCGGAGACATGGAGACACAGAGACCCATGTTATTCAATGGTAGATGGCACACACACGTAAAATCACACGGAACGTGTGTCCGTGTGGTAAGTACATGTGTGCGCTTTTGTACACGGACGACATGTCCGTTTTTGGCCGGCAGCACGCAGGCACGGACCCACTTTAGTCTATGGGTCCGTGCCTGCACGGACCGCACACGGAGTATTTCCGTGTTCAGTACGTATCGTCCGTGTCCTTTTTTAATCACAAAATCTGAAACACTTGTTGCCAATCTATCAGGTCAATTGAAAGCAAACAACAACACCAGGATCTCATGATGAATGATTAACAACGTTAATTGGGTAAGAATGCGGGCCTTTAAAAACGGACAGCACACGGACAGCACACGTACATATTTTATGTCAATACGGACATTACACACCCACACACGGCTCGCATACGCCATCACACGGATGCCATACGTACCGCAGAAACGCCCCTAAAAAACGGAACACGGACCCGAAAAACGGACCGTGAGACACGTACGTTTTTTTTGCGGAAGTGTGTTTTAGGCCTTAGCTGCACTTTCAGTATGGCATCCAGGTGGCATTGTAACATGCAGATTAAGCCCATATCTGCAGGTAAATAGCTTTTTCCAAAGTGACAGGTTTCCTTTAAGTTAATAAATGTAAAACAAGATGATATGAAGTATTAATATTTATGGAGTCTCCTCCGCATTAGCCTTAGGCGGGCTTTGCACGCTGCGACATTGGTAACAATGTGTTACCGATGCTGCAGCGATAGTCCCGCCCCCGTCGCACGTGCAATAACTAGTGAAAGCTGCTGTAGTGATTATTATCGCTACGGCAGTTTCACACGCACATACCTGCCGTGCGACGTCCCTCTGGCCGGCGACCCGCCTCCTTCCTAAGGGGGCGGGTCGTGCGGCGTCACAGCGACGTCACACGGCAGGTGGCCAATTGAAGTGGAGGGGCGGAGATGAGCAGGATGTAAACATCCCGCCCACCGCCGTCCTTCTCATTGCAGCCGGCGGCAGGTAAGGTGAAGTTCCTCGCTCCTGCGGCTTTACACACAGCGATGTGTGCTGCCGCAGGAACGAGGAACAACATCGTACCTGTCGCTGCACCGGCATTATGGAAATGTCGGAGGCTGCAGCGATGATACGATAACGACGCTTTTGCACTCGTTCATCGTATCAAAAAGGATTTGCACGTTGCGATATCGACTGCGACGCCGGATGTGCGTCACTTTCGATTTGACCCCATCGACATCGCACGTGCAATGTCGCAACGTGCAAAGCCGCCCATAGGCTTATTATCTTTTAGATTTATCTAGAAAAGTCTAAATGCAGGAGCAGGGAAGAAATGGTGACAACAGCCGGACTGCAGATACTAGGCGGGAAGCATGGAGAGGAGACAGGGAATCAATGAAGCAGCAGAGCAGTTAGGAGAAGTAATGACAGGGTGACAGCTGAGTGACAACGTACCACTCCGGCAGGTCTGCACGGCTGGAGGAAACATGGGGCATGCAAGCCAGTAAACTGAATAAAAGCTGAATAAAAAGAGAAAGCGGTGCCAACCATGAGAAAACGCCAACCAAATCAATCACAAAGACCTAATAAAGAAGATGCAGATGAAACTGGCTCCTGAAATGAGTCCTGTGATGGGGGATCACTGAGGTTTTCATGGTGCATTTGGGGTTTATTGCTATAAAAGGGAGCAACAATTCTGAGCTTGTAATCAGAGTTCTTAAGAATTCAAAAAGAATGAATTTGCATCATATTCACCATTCTTATGTGCAGTGGAATATAATTTAAAGGGGATGTCACGAGGAAATAACATTTCCTTACATACTTAGGATTTTTCTCCTATATCCACCCCCTGTATTTGTCTGCCTTGCGTGATGGCGAGCCTGCAGGTATACGAGGGGCTGCTGATAAGTCTTTGGCTTTGTGATCTTTTTTTGTTTCTATGGTAATGAATGTTACATCACATGAAAGCCTTATGTGTCTAATATGTTTTTTCAAAATTTTGTGTTTGTTGCTTATGGCAACAGTGTTCTACGCATGCGGGAAAACAAAATGGCAAAGTTTAATGCGATATTCACAGCAACTGAGAGCAGAGGAGGGATAAAATTCTTGTTTCTGCAAGAAAAGTCTACTAAGGATATTCATGGTGATATGTCGCAGACATTGGAGGATCAATGCCCATCATATTCTACAGTTAAGAACTGTGTTGCCAAATTTAAAACAGGCCACTTCGGCCCCGATGATGAGGAACGTCCTGGGTGACCGAGAGTGGTTGTTGTTCTGGAGATCGTCGATGCTGTGCACAACCTCATACTGGAGAAACCATGGATTTCAGCTACAGCAATAGCAGACATCATGGGGATTTCCCATGAACGTGTTTGTGGCATTATCCATGAACATTTGGACATGAGGAAGTGATCTGCAAAGTGGGTCCCCAAATGTCTGACAACAGATCAGAGAAGCAGCGAGTGACAACTTCCCGGTACATTTGTCAGCGTTTCCGGACTAAGAACTTCCTGGATCGACTGGTCACTATGGATGAGACCTGGATGTATTTGTATGACCCTGAAAACAAGGAGCAGTCAAAAGAGTGGAGGCACAGTGGTTCTCCTCATCCAAAGAAGTTTAGGGTGCAAAAATCAGCCACTAAGGTGATGGCGTCTGTGGTCTGGGATAAGGAGGGCGTGCTGCTAGTGAACTACCTTCAAAAGGGTTCCATCATCAATGCAAGGTATTACATTGATCTTTTGAACCAATTGAAGGCAGCTCTGAAGGCCAAAAGGCGAGGCAAGGTGTCCAAAGGAATCTTGTTCCTGCAAAACAACGCCTCCGCTCACACTGCACAAGCGACCATGATAATACTGGCAGAGCTGGGCTTCCAGCTGGTTGACCACCCACCTTATTCACCAGATCTAACTCCCTCCGACTATCATCTGTTTGCAAACCTGAAGAAACATCTCAAGGGGCCAAATTTCACACCTTTTCTGATGCCATGGCTGCTACGGATGCCTGGTTTGAGCCACAACTGAAATCCTTCTTTTTGCTAGGCTTACAGAGATTGGAATACTGATGTAAGAAGTGTGCTGATATCAGTGGAGAGTATGTGGAATAAATGGAAAGTTTCATCATCGTGTCTCGTTTCTTTGTGGGTAAAGCCAAAGACTTATCAGCAGCCCCTCGTATTTGGTTCATAGTAGTAAAGATTAAATGGGAATACGACTAGTGTCTGAAACTATGGCCCTGGCCTGAGAGATTTCAGTGACAGAGAAGAGAGAATTAGCATGTGTTAGAGGTGTGAATGTGCCGCATTATACAGTACTAGCAAAACGGAAGAATGTTTTTCTTAGTCAAATGCATGTATTTTTGGCTAAAACTAATTTTTACAAATGGGTTTCATTAAAATGTTTGCACCGTTTGCCTTTTGTAGCTTCTTTGACTGTTTATTGCAGGCTACAGAATGAGTTATCTGAGAATCAATCAGCAAGCTCTTTCTATGAAAATCGAATGGGCATGGAAACAAAATGCCTGTAAAACAAAACTGTGCACAATTTTTAAAGAAACTGAATTTCAAAAATGTTTGTGAATTTAGGTAAAATATAAAGTCCTCCAAGATGATTAACCCCTCTTATTATGCTGCAGAGGGTTTTTTTAATGAGATCTAAATTACATCATGTATTCTACCATTTCTCACTGTTCCTTAAAAGCATCTAAACCCCTCATAAACCCCTAAAAAAAGGACCTGTAACCAATTTCAGCTTTAATATTATTTCCCCTGCTCCCCTCAGTATTCCTTTTTCTGTAAATCCGTCATACGGTTACAGAGACATGAGACTGTTTTTATGTGGTGCTATTTTTTCTGCTCTTTAACAAGAGGGCGTGGCTCACAGGATCCTCAGGGGCGTGTCTTTAGGCCACTCTGTATTATTGCCTTGTCAGTCACACCTCCTTTAAAAAAGAATACAAAAATTAGCACTACATTAAAAGGTCCATATCTCGAACCATATGGCGGTTTTACAAAAAAAAGAGAATACTCAGAGGAGGAGAGGGAATAAAAAAGAGGAAAAACTGAACACTTCTGATCTAGCTTCGGGCCTCCTTTATGGGGGTTGTCTTGTGATTAAGGGACTGTAACCCACATATATCTCAAGAACAGGGGTCTCCTTTTAAGGGGTTGTCTTGTGATTAAAGGGTTGGAACCCGCATATATCTCAAGAACACGGGTCTCCTTTAAAGGGGTTGTCTTCTGATTAAAGGGTTGGAACCCTCACATATCTTAAGAACAGGGGTCTCCTTTAAAGGAGTTGTCTTGTGATTAAAGGGTTGGAACCCTCACATATCTTAAGAACAGGGGGTCTCGTTTAAAGGGGCTGTCTTGTGATTAAAGGGTTGGAACCCTCACATATCTTAAGAACAGGGGTCTCCTTTAAAGGGGTTGTCTTATGATTAAAGGGTTGGAACCCTCACATATCTTAAGAACAAGCTGTAGTAGGAGAGAAAAGGCGCAATAGGGTCTTACCCGATTTACAGAGCAGAGGGAAAAAGGGTTAAAACACACTCACCTGGCTGGGTTGTGCCAGTCACAACCCCTTAGAGAACGTGGATGAGTGCTTTAGTGGTTCAGCAGCGGCCCCGTGTCTGAGCAAAGGATATCAAAGTGTAGACTGGAGGAAAAACGGGTTTAAAAACCGCGCTAGGAAACCACGAGCAAGGATGTAAATGAATATTTTTCTTTTATTTAGATAATTCCAACGCGTTTCGGAGACCCATCTGTCTCCTTCCTCAGGGAAAAAGAATCTTACAGTCAATGAGGAGTTGTCCTTATAAAACAACAAACAGACAAAAAGAAAAAAAAAAAAAAAAAAAAGAGGGGAGGGGGGTGTAACCAATCTTGACGTCATCACTCCATGTGCTGCAGAGTGATGACTCATTTCCACGTGGAGAAAAGCTGCATCATGATGTAAACTTCACATATTAAAACAAATATTTAAAGTGCTCTAAATGTGAGAAGATAAATAAATGAGTATCTTATTTACCCAATAATTTGTCTGTGTCCTTTTTTTTTTTTTTTGTTTGTATGTTGTTTTATAAGGACAACTCCTCATTGATTGTAAGATTCTTTTTCCCTGAGGAAGGAGACAGATGGGTCTCCGAAACGCGTTGGTATTATCTAAATAAAAGAAAAATATTCATTTACATCCTTGCTCGTGGTTTCCTAGCACGGTTTTTAAACCCGTTTTTCCTCCAGTCTACACTTTGATATCTTAAGAACAGGGGGTCTCCTTTAAAGGGGTTGTCTTGTGATTCAAGGTTGGAACCTACACATCTCCAGAACAGGGGTCTCACTGTCGCTTCTTCTGCACCACCATCCGACCACCAGCAAGTGGAGAGGTGGCAGCACATGCTCCGGCTTTTCCATTGATTGCTAAGGGAGTTCTGAATACAGCCAAGAGTATTTGCTCCACCGCTGCAATAAGCATCTCTCTTGAGATCAGAGCCTGATATCAAAAGGATGCTGAAAAATAGCAGCACAGTCTGATCCAAAAATTATCCCACAAGCCTGCTCTGCAATTTTTGGAATTCGCATAGAAATGCATGAATGAAGCGGCCACCTCTCCTCTGACAGCTAAATGCAATGTTGGTAGGTAGCGGAGTGCTCCATTGGGCACCATATGATGGATCTGTCTATTCTTGACCACTGTTCTTTCCCAATACCATCATAAGATTAAACCTAAAATAACCCTCATGTCCTACATGGGTCATTGAAAAGATGTAATTGTTACAGTGATTCCTAGCAATGGTGTTCGGTGTAAAAAAAAAAAATATTTGTAATAGTAGCAAATATTAACTCTGGGGAAAAATATATTAGTCTGATGTGCTTGAGCAGGGAAACATTTTTACAATGGACAAATAATATTAAACAGTGAGAAATCTAAAGCACAGTCATCTACTACAGTGAATATCTTGGATTGTGGTGCCCTCTGCTGGACAAGTGGTGTATTGTCCAGTATCCCAGAGTCTGGATGTGATACCAGTATTATTCTGGAGGCTTGTAAGGACTGGAAAGAAAATGCCTGGGGCAAAGAGCAATCAAACTCTTCATGATGTCACTGCACTGGAAGGAAACTCTATAAAAAGAATGGCTCACACTCCTGGAACGATGCTCTGGTGGGAGATTAAATGTGGCCCAGATCTGATCTAGAATTACTGTACACAGAGCAGATTACACGGGGGTCTTAAATGGTGTATTCTCAGATTGGAAGTCCTGATTGCTGAGGGTCCCACTGCTGGGACCACCACTGATCCTGAGAATTGGGTCGATGATGAGCATTTCTGCTCCATTCAATCGTAATTGTAAATAGCCAAGGACAGTGTCCGGCTGCTCTTCAGCACGTCCATAAGAATGAATGGGGGAGCAGTGCACAGGATCGACCTCCTCTAGTTCTCGTGATCAGTAGGGGTTCTAGCGGTCGGACGCCCAGCAATACAGCCATACCCATAAACGATATGTGCACATGTCAAGTATTTGCAACACATTTTTCTGCAGCAAAACGCAGACTGTTGGCAGAAAAAACTCTCCCTAAGACCCGCAACACACATCTGGTTTTTTTGTACGTGTGCGGTACGTATTTGCACGTACCGGAGACACGGAGACCCATGTTATTCAATGGTAGATGGCACACACACGTAAAATCACACGGAACGTGTGTCCGTGTGATAAGTACGTGTGTGCGCTTTTCTACACGGACGACATGTCCGTTTTTGGCCGGCAGCACGCAGGCACGGACCCGCTTTAGTCTATGGGTCCGTGCCTGCACAGACCGCACACGGAGTATGTCCGTGTTCAGCACGTATCGTCCGTGTCTGTTTTTCATCACAAAATCTGAAACACTTGTTACCAATCTATCAGGTCAATTGATGGCAAACAACAACACCAGGATCTCATGATGAATGATTAACAACGTTAATTGGGTAAGAATGCGGGCCTTTAAAAACGCACAGCACACGGACAGCACACGTACGTATTTTATGTCAATACGGACATTCCACACGCACACACGGCTCGCATACGCCATCACACGGATGCCATACGTACCGGAGAAACGCCCCTAAAAAACGGAACACGGACCCGAAAAACGGACCATAAGACACGTACTTTTTTTTGCAGAAGTGTGTTTTAGGCCTAACATAGGAACTTTTTGACTCTTTGACTTTTTGACTTGCGTTTTTGATGCAATTTTCCCCATTCATTAAAATGAGTGAAAAACCGCTGAAAGAATTGACATGCTTCAGATGTGAAAAATAAAAAGAAATGCTTTGATAGTTAAAAAATAAGCAGCGACTGCATGAGATTTTAGAAACCTCACTCACTTTGGTAGCAAAAACAGGCAGAAAAAAAGGCAGAGTGTGAACAAGCCGTAAAAGTCCAATCTTTTGAAATAGAAACATTTTAGTCTAAAAATTAAACACCGTAAAGAAAAAAAATGTTCTTGTTCAGTGTCCCATATACAGGAGGTGTATACAGGAGGTGTATACAGGGACCGTGTGTACAGTACAAGCATCAATATTTACAAAAATAGTTGTTTTCAAGCAATACTTAACAAATCCTAACAGATCCCACTGACTATTTCATTGGTCCGGTATCTCATGCATCCTCATGGGTGTTGTCACAGCTTCCTCTCAGATATTGTGAGGTTACCCATTCCTGCTGACCAGTGATTTGGGGTCTCACACATCTAATGTACTTTTTTGTGCCCATTTCTCAATCTCCTAGGTCCATTCTTTCCCACTTTATGTACCTCTATGGGCACCGTTCTTAGTCGTAGACATTCACTATTTGATCATGTTGTAATTGTCTATTCTATACTGTGATTAATACAAATTATTCATTTATATACACTGAGCAGGAATATAAATCAACACTTTTGTTTTTGCTCCTATTTTTCATGATCCGAACTCAAAGATCTAAGACTTTTTCTATGTACAAAAGGCCTTTTTCTTTCAAATATTGTTCATAAATTTGTCTAAATCTGTGTTAGTGATCACTTCTCCTTTATGGAGATAATCCATCCACCTCACAGGTGTGGCATATCAGGATGCTCATTAGACAGCATGATTATTGCACAGGTGTGCCTTAGGCTGGCCACAATAAAAGGCTACTCTAAAATGTTTTACAGTATTAAGATAGACAGGGGAGTCATAAAGCCAGTCAGTATCTGGTGTGACCACCATTTACCAGTTTGCCATCTGCCCTGTACAGTGAAAACCGGGATTCATCTCTCCAACGTGCCAGACGCCATCGGATATGAGTATTTTCCCTCTCAAGTCTGTTATAACGACGGACTGCAGTCAGGTGGAGACTCCGATGAGGATGACGAGAAGCAGATGAGCTTCCCAGAGACGGGTGACGGTTTCTGACAGTTTGTGCAGAAATCCTTTGCTTTTGCACCGATTGATGCAGCCACTGTCCAGGTGGCTGGTCTCAGACGATCTTGGAGGTGGAGATACAGTGCTGGCCAAAAGTATTGGCACGCCTGCAATTCTGTCAGATAATACTCAGTTTCTTCTTGAAAATGATTGCAATCACAAATTCTTTGGTATTATTATCTTAATTTATTTTGCTTACAATGAAAAAACACAAAAGAGAATGAAACAAAAATCAAATCATTGATCATTTCACACAAAACTCCAAAAATGGGCCAGACAAAAGTATTGGCACCCTTAGCCTAATACTTGGTTGCACAACCTTTAGCCAAAATAACTGCGAACAACCGCTTCCGGTAACCATCAATGAGTTTCTTACAATGCTCTGCTGGAATTTTAAACCATTCTTCTTTGGCAAACTGCTCCAGATCCCTGAGATTTGAAGGGTGCCTTCTCCAAACTGCCATTCTGAGATCTCTCCACAGGTGTTCTATGGGGTTCAGGTCTGGACTCATTGCTGGCCACTTGAGTAGTCTCCAGTACTTTCTATCAAACCATTTTCTAGTGCTTTTTGAAGTGTTTTGGGTCATTGTCCTGCTGGAAGACCCATGACCCCTGAGGGAGACCCAGCTTTCTCACACTGGGCCCTACATTATGCTGCAAAATTTGTTGGTAGTCTTCAGACTTCATAATGCCATACACACGGTCAAGCAGTCCATTGCCAGAGGCAGCAAAGCAACCCCAAAACATCAGGGAACCTCTGCCATGTTTGACTGTAGGGACCGTCTTCTTTTCTTTGAATGCCTCTTTTTTTTCCTGTAAACTCTATGTTGATGGCTTTTCCCAAAAAGCTCTACTTTTGTCTCATCTGACCAGAGAACATTGTTCCAAAACGTTTTAGGCTTTTTCAAGTAAGTTTTGGCAAACTCCAGCCTGGCTTTTTTATGTCTCGGGGTAAGAAGTGGGGTCTTCCTGGGTATCCTACCATACAGTCCCTTTTCATTCAGACGCCGATGGATAATACGGGTTGACACTGTTGTATCCTCGGACTGCAGGGCAGCTTAAACTTGTTTGGATGTTAGTCGAGGTTCTTTATCCACCATCCGCACAATCTTGCGTTGAAATCTCTCGTCAATTTTTCTTTTCCTTCCACATCTAGGGAGGTTAGCCACAGTGCCATGGACTTTACACTTCTTAATGACACTGCGCACCGTAGACACAGGAACTTTCAGGTCTTTGGATATGGACTTGTAGCCTTGAGATTGCTCATGCTTCCTCACAATTTGGATTCTCAAGTCCTCAGACAGTTCTTTGGTCTTCTTTCTTTTCTCCATGCTCAATGTGGCACACACAAGGACACAGGACAGAGGTTGAGTCAACTTTAATCCATGTCAACTGCTGCAAGTGGGATTTAGTTATTGCCAGCACCTGTTAGGTGCCACAGGTAAGTTACAGGGGCTGTTAATTACACAAATTAGAGAAGCATCACATGATTTTTCAAACAGTGCCAATACTTTTGTCCACCCCCTTTTTTATGTTTTGTGTGGAATTATATCCCATTTGGATTTATGACAATTTTTTTTCATTGAAGACAAATTAAATGAAGATAATAATACCAAACAATTTGTGATTGCAATCATTTTCAAGAAGAAACTGAGTATTATCTGACAGAATTGCAGGGGTGCCAATACTTTTGGCCAGCACTGTACTGGATGTCGAGGCCCTGGGCTGGTCTGCTTACACATGGTTTGTGATTGTTCGACCAGTTGGATGTACTGTAAAATTCTCTGAAATGCCTTTAGAGGCGACTTTTGGTAGAGACATGAACATTCAATTCACGGGTAACATCTCTGGGGGACAATCTTGCAGTCAGCATGACAATCTCACGCTCCTTCAAAACTTCATCTGTGGCATTGTGCTGTGTGATAAAACTGCACATTTAGAGTAGCCTTTTATTGTGACCAGCCTAAGGGTACCGCCATACTAAATGACGTATCAGCGATTCCGACCACGATACGACCTGGTCATGATCGCTGGTGCGTCGCTACATGGTCACTGGTGAGCTGTCAATCAGGCAGATCTCACCAGCGACCAGCCACCAGCGACTCCTGTAACGATGCGGCGCTTGGTAACCAGGGTAAATATCGGGTAACTAAGCAAAGCGCTTTGCTTGGTTACCCGATATTTACCCTGGTTACCAGCGTACACCACTTAGTGCTGGCTCCCTGCACACGTAGCCAGGGTACACATCGGGTTACTAAGCAAATTGCTTTGCTTAGTTACCCGATATTTACCCTGGCTACGTGTGCAGGGAGCCAGCGCTAAGCGGTGTGCACTGGTAACCATGGTACATATCGGGTAACCAAGCAAAGCGCTTTGCTTAGTTACCCGATATTTACCCTGGTTACCAGCGTACGCTGCTTACACAGAGTCGGTGCTCGTTGGTCTCCCGCCGTCAAACACGCCGATGTGTGCTGCACAGCGGGAGACCAACGAGCAAAAAATGAACCAGAACAGTGTGTAACGATCAGCGATTTCACAGCAGGGGCCAGGTCGCTGCTTAGTGTCACACACAGCGAGATCGCTGATGAGGTCACTGGTACGTCACAAAACCTGTGACTCCACAGCGATCTCGCTATGTGAGAAGTACCCCTAAGGCACACCTGTGCAATAATCATGCTGTCTAATCAGCATCTTGATACGCCACACCTGTGAGGTGGATGGACTATCTCCGCAAAGGAGAAGTGATCACTAAGACAAATTTAGACTCATTTGTGAACAATATTTTTAAAAAAAAAAAGGCCTCTTGTACATAGAAAAAGTCTTAGATATTTCAGTTCAGCTCATGAATAATTGGAGCAAAAACTACACTGTTGCATTTATATTTTTGTTTAGTGTATATGCAGTCATATTTTTGTAGGTTTTTATTGCTTATGACTGCAATTGAGGCAATTGCTTTGCTATATGGGACCATTGGCTTGCGGGCAATATTTGTAGGTTTATAAAAAATGATGTAACCACAAAATATACAAATATGCAAAACTACAAAGAAGACAATGTCAAAACAAACAATGAGAATATATTAGAAGTAAGCTGGGAGTAACACACCGAGGTGTTATATCTGAAAAGTGAGGACAACTATTGTAAGAAGTCATGCAGCTCCCTAGAGGCTAAACAGCGAGTGAAATAAGTATTGAAGACGCCACCAATTTTCTAAGTAAATATATTTCTAAAGGTGCTATTGACATGAAATTCTCACAAAATGTCAGTAACAACCCATCCAATCGACACAGGCAAAGAAATCAAACCATAGATGTCCATAAATTAAGTTATGTGTAATAATGCGAAATGACACAGGGAAAAAGTATTAAATATGTTTTCTGAAATGTAGTTAGTATTTCGCACAAAAGGTTTTGTTGGTGATGAAGCTTCAATACGCCTCCTGTATGGAGAAACTAGTCTCATGCATTGCTCAGGTGGGATTTTTGTCCATTCTTCCATACAAACACTCTTCAAACACTGACGGTCCCATAGGTTCCTTATATGAACTCTGGGCTTTAGTTACTTCCATACATTTTCTATTGGATTTGGCCCCAGTGATCGGCTCGGCCATTCTAGCAGCTTTATTTTCTATATCTGAAACTGACTGAAAGCTTCCTTGGCTGTGTGTTCGGGATCATTGTCTTGCTGATATATTCACCCTCGTTTCATGTTCATCATCCTGGTAGATGGCAGCAGATATTTATCTGGAATGTCTCGGTACATTTGTCCATTCATCCTTCCTTAATATGAAGTTTGCCAGTGCCATATGCGGGAAAAAAAGCCCAACGGCATGATGTTCGCACCTCCAAACTTCACTGTTGGTATGGTGTTTTGGGGGTGATTTGCCTTTTGGCCTCTAAACATGGTGTGTATTATGGCAGCCAAAGTTAAATTTTGGCATCATCTGACCAGACTATATTCTCTGAGTATTTCACAGGCTTGTCTAAATGTTGTTGAGCAAACTTTAAAAGTTGTTAAAAGTGTTTTTTTTTTGTTTTTTTTTTACAATGGAGTCTTGCAAGGTGAGCGTGCACACAGCCCATTAAAGGAGGGTGCATTACTTATTGTTTTCTTTGAAACAATTGTACCTTCTGATTCTAGGTTGGTAGCTCTTCACAGGTGGTCATTGACTTTTATAATTATTTTCACTCCTCTCCCTGAAATCTTTGCGGGAAGCACCTGGTCATAGTCGGTTTAGGGTGAAATTATATTCTTTCCACTTCCGGATTAATGCCCCAATAGTGCTCACATCAACCTTCAGTAGTTTTGAAACTGTTCTGTAACCAATGTCATCAGCATGTTTTGCAATAATAAAGGTTGCAAAGGTCTTGAGACAGCTCACTGGTTTTACCCATCATTAGATGTTAGTTGTGTGGCATCTTGGAAAGAGACACCTTTTATAGGCCATTAGTTGAACCAACTGATATTATTTTTCATTAAGTGGCAGAATTGTTTTTTAATTACTGATAGATTTCAGCTGGTATTATGATTTTCCATGGCTTTTTACAACTCTCGTTCTGCATGTTTTCAATATTTTTTCCCTGTGTCTTCTCATTATTACACATAACTAAATTTATGAACATTTATGGTTTTAATTTATTTGCATTTTTGAATAGGATGGGTTGTTACTGACATCTGGTAGGAATTTAATGTCTATAGCATCTTTAGAAATATATTTACATAAAAAATTGATGATGTGTTCAATACTTATTTTACTCACTGCAGCACACACAGATATCTATCTGTCTATCAATATACCTTTTATATCATACATATCTCACACATACCTTCCGATTCTAGCCTGTCCAACCCGTCAGACACTGTGGTAGTGATTCGTCTGGTTGGCGGGATGTCTACACTTACACGGGACACAGATGTGACTGTGCTAATGATGCTGGTAGATTCAATCTCTGTGGTGGCCATTGGGGTAACTGGAGAGATAGAACTAGCGAGAAACTCCTCATCCTCCTTAGAAGAATGATTAAAACCTACAATGATAAAACAAAGAGTAAAGAGAGATAGATAGATAGATAGAGGGATAGATAGATAGATAGATAGATAGAGGGATAGATAGATAGATAGATAGATAGATAGAGGGATAGATAGATAGATAGAAAGATATATAGATAGATACATAGATAGAGGGATAGATAGATAGAAGGATAGATAGATAGAGGGATAGATAGAGGGATAGATAGATAGATAGATAGATAGATAGATAGATAGATAGATAGATAGAAGGATAGATAGATAGAAGGATAGATAGAGGGATAGATAGAGGGATAGATAGATAGATAGATAGATAGATAGAGGGATCGATAGATAGATAGATAGATAGATAGATAGATACAGGGATAGATAGAGGGATAGATAGATAGATAGATAGATAGGATAGATAGATAGAGGGATAGATAGATAGATAGATAGATAGATAGAGGGATAGAGGGATAGAAGGACAGATAAATAGAGGGATAGATAGATAGATAGATAGATAGAAGGATAGATAGAGGGATCGATAGATAGATAGATAGAGGGATAGAAGGACAGATAAATAGAGGGATAGATAGATAGATAGAAGGATAGATAGAGGGATCGATAGATAGATAGATAGAGGGATAGAAGGACAGATAAATAGAGGGATAGATAGATAGATAGAAGGATAGATAGAGGGATCGATAGATAGATAGATAGATAGAGGGATAGAAGGACAGATAAATAGAGGGATAGATAGATAGATAGAAGGATAGATAGATAGAAGGATAGATAGATAGACAGATAGATAGATAGATAGATAGATAGATAGATAGAAGGATAGATAGATACAGGGATAGATAGATAGATAGATAGATAGATAGAGGGATAGATAGATAGAGAGATAGATGGATGGATGGATAGATAGATAGATAGAGGGATAGATAGATAGATAGATAGATAGAGGGATAGATAGATTGATTGATAGATAGATAGGTAGAGAGATAGATAGATAGAGGGATAGATAGAGGGATGGATAGATAGATAGAGGGATAGATAGATAGATAGATAGATAGAAGGATAGAAGGATAGATAGATAGATAGATAGAGGGATAGATAGATAGATAGAAGGATAGATAGATAGAGGGATAGATAGATAGATAGAAGGATAGATAGATAGAGGGATAGATAGATAGATGGATAGAAGGATAGATAGAGGGATAGATAGATAGAGAGATAGATAGAGGATAGATAGATAGATAGAAGGATAGATAGATAGATGGATAGATAGATAGAGGGATAGATAGATAGAGGGATAGATAGATAGATAGAGGGATAGATAGATAGATAGATAGATAGATAGATAGATAGATAGATAGATAGATAGAGGGATAGATAGAGGGATAGAGAGATAGATAGAGGGATAGATAGAGGGATAGAGGGATAGATAGATAGATAGATAGATAGATAGATAGGGGGATAGATAGAGGGATAGATAGATAGATAGATAGAGGGATAGATAGAGGGATAGATAGATAGATAGATGGATAGATAGAGGGATAGATAGATAGAGGGATAGATAGATAGAGGGATAGATAGATAGAGGGATATATAGATAGAGGGATAGATAGATAGAGGGATAGATAGAGGGATAGATGGATGGATAGATAGATAGATAGATAGATGGATAGAAGGATAGATAGATAGAGGGATAGATAGAGGGTGTCACGCTCCCCGGGTCCCCTGCCCTGCTCCCCGGCTCACCTGCCACGCTCCCCGGCTTCCCTGCTTCGCTCCCCGGCTCCTCTGTTAGGCGTTCCCCGCTCCACAGCCTCCAGCCCCCATCACCTGCGGTCCCCAGGCGGCCCGGTCCCCGCTCCCGGCGCCTGTCGGCAGCTCTACTCCAGGCCGGCTCCCCTGCTTCCTATTCACCGCTCCCTGCCCTGGCTTCTGGCACCCGGGCCTCGCGCATGCGCATTAGGGCGCGCGCGCGGTCATTGACCCTCTCTTAAAGGGCCAGCGTCCACTGACAGGATATTGAACACACAGGTACAGGGTATAAAGGGGTTTAATGTCCAAGTGGGCGGGGCCTGTTCTTCGTGTTTCCTAAGCTAGGAGTCAGGTCTCCTTGCGTCTGCTGGTATACTTACCTATCTCTCTTCTAGAGCCGCTCCTGCCTCGCCATCCGGTCCTGACGATTCCCGAACGCTGACTGTCTGCCATCCCGTCAGTCCGTACCATCTCTGATCCCTGTGGTGATCCGTCCTCTCGCTCCATCGGTTCCGGACTCTGCCTGACAACATCTCGGCCTCCGAACCTGAGCTCCGTCACCCGGACTACCATCAGTGACTCCGTGGTCCCAGGGACTTCTCCACTCCACTCTTTTGTACGGACTGTCCTGCTACCTGTAGTGCTCCGGCTACCGGACCCCTTGCCTTCAGTAAGGTGTTCGGCCCAGTGGATCCACCTCCTGGGTCTGCCCGTCCACCTGGCCCTAACAGAGGGATAGATAGAGGGATAGATAGAAGGATAGATAGATAGATAGAGACATAGATAGATAGAGGGATAGATAGAAGGATAGATAGATAGATAGAGAGATAGATAGAGATAGATAGATAGATAGATAGATAGATAGATAGATAGATAGATAGAGGGATGGATAGATAGATAGATAGATAGATAGATAGATAGATAGATAGAGGGATAGATAGATAGAGGGATAGATAGATAGATAGATAGATAGATAGATAGATAGATAGATAGATAGATAGATAGATAGATAGATAGAGGGATAGATAGATAGATAGATAGTCCTCTGCCCAGAATCCTGTATACATGTATATTTTACCTTCACTCTCAGGGACTTCACTATCCTGTGTGTTCACATTGGTTTCATTCTGCAGGGCCTCCATCTGCAGAGTAGAAGTATCCATTCCTAAGTTTCTCACTTCAGGCTCCACGGTGGCATCTTGGCTTGTCACATTCACAAAGATGGCATCTGTCAAAGTTGTGTTGCTGTTTTCAGTTATATTTGCAGTCAGCTGCTTAACATCTGGCAAAAAAAACATGGAGAACTGCAGTGAAGGCAAAACCAATAGAGTGCAAAGATGCAGAGAATCCTGATAAAATCATGCTCGATATTTCAGTGAAAATAATGATGGTCCTGGCAATTGAACCTGCTGCCAGTTGCTTAATGTGAAGCTTTCAGGCCTCAATGCAAAATCTGAAACAGGGATCCCAACTAACACGGGTCTTTAACAGATTTGATTTTCTCTATCTGAAGAAATGGGGACCCCATTGTGTTCCCCTGTTGAAAGAGAGGTACCCACTAGTGATTAGCATGCACTACCATGCTCAGGTGCTCAGTACTCGTAACTAGTGATGAGCGGGCACTACCATGCTCAGGTGCTCAGTACTCGTAACTAGTGATGAGCAGACACTACCATGCTCAGGTGCTCAGTATTCGTAACTAGTGATGAGCGGGCACTACCATGCTCAGGTGCTCAGTATTCGTAACTAGTGATGAGCGGGCACTACCATGCTCAGGTGCTCAGTACTCGTAACTAGTGATGAGCGAGCACTACCATGCTCGGGTGCTCAGTACTCGTAACTAGTGATGAGCGGGCACTACCATGCTCGGGTGCTCAGTACTTGTAACTAGTGATGAGCGGGCACTACCATGCTCAGGTGCTCAGTACTCGTAACTAGTGATGAGCGGGCACTACCGTGCTCAGTACTCGTTACTAGTGATGAGCGGGCACTACCATGCTCGAGTGCTCTGTACTCGTAACTAGTGATGATCGGGCACTACCATGCTCAGGTGCTCAGTACTTGTAACTAGTGATGAGCGGGCACTACCATGCTCGGGGGCTCAGTACTCATAACTAGTGATGAGCAGGCACTACCATGCTCGGGTGCTCAGTACTTGTAACTAGTGATGAGCGGGCACTACCATGCTCGGGTGCTCAGTACTTGTAACTAGTGATGAGCGGACACTACCATGCTCAGGTGCTCAGTACTTGTAACTAGTGATGAGCGGGCACTACCATGCTCAGGTGCTCAGTACTCGTAACTAGTGATGAGCGGGAACTACCATGCTCAGGTGCTTTGTACTCGTAACTAGTGATGAGCGGGCACTACCATGCTCAGGTGCTCTGTACTCGTAACTAGTGATGAGCGGGCACTACCATGCTCAGGTGCTCAGTACTCGTAACTAGTGATGAGCGGGCACTATCATGCTCACTACTCGTAACTAGTGATGAGTGGGCACTACCATGCTCGGTTGCTCAGTACTCGTAACTAGTGATGAGCGGGCACTACCATGCTCGGGTGCTCAGTACTCGTAACTAATGATGAGCAGGCACTACCATGCTCAGGTGCTCACTACTCGTAACTAGTGATGAGCGGGCACTACCATTCTCGGGTTCCCAGTACTTGTAACTAGTGATGAGCGGGCACTACCATGCTCAGGTGCTCGGTACTCGTAACTAGTGATGAGCGGGTACTAGTGATGGTAGTGCCCGCTCATCACTAGTTACGAGTAGTGAGCACGCGAGCATGGTAGTGCCGTTCATCACTAGTGGCCACGCATGTGTAATGCCCCAGCAGCGGTCAAACCGCTCGGACCCGGCTGTCACTGCTCGTTGCTCGAGGGTCTCCAGATCCGGGGGACTAAGGGTCACACCCGAATGAAGAAGGGGGCATTTACAGGGGAGATATAGTTTGTGACGCCACCCGTGGTGTACGGTAATTGGGAGTACCGCCGCTGCTCTTGGGAGTACCTGGGGTGATGTACTCCGGCAGCAAGATGACGTTACCCTCCACGGGTAGGGAACAGCCCCCGGGACTCAGGATGGTGGTATGGGATGCAGGGGAAGTGCAGGCTCGCTGGTTGCAGGGGTTAATCTGGTACTTACTCAGCAATGAAGCAGATGCTGGCAACAGGGTAGACCAAGTCTCTGGGTGCCGCTGCCCTCTTGGGGGAGCTCGTCCGGGTCCCGTTCCCTGCAGCACTGCCTGGTGGTCCGTGACCTGCCTCCCGGCACAGTATTTTAGAGTGTCCTTTGTGGCCTGTCAGCTTGGAGCTTTCCGGGCCCCGCTCCCCACTGTGGCTAAGTAGAACAGCTTGCTCTCAGGAGCTCACGCTTGGGATTTCAGTGGGCTGCTTGTTTGGAAAGCTCTATTCCCCTCATTATGTTAGTGCCCCCGATCTGAGCTTCGTGGGAACAGTCCATAGAGGTCTTGTCCTACGCAGGTTAATTGCCGGGTTGCCTGAAGCTTCTCCCGACCTAGGGGCCGTGTACCCCGTCGTGCCTTCGGTCCCGGACCGGTGATTATGTTCAGGCTGCTGACCGTCCTCCAAGACAGGTCCCAGGCACCTAGCCGGGGGTCAGACTCCTCTAGGTCCAAACAGCACATAGGGCTCACTATGACTAAATGGAGGCACAGAAGGGGATTCATATATTGAGGCACAATGGTAGCATTAGTACTATGTGGAGACACAGAAGTGGGCACAAATACCATATGAAGTCATAGAAGGGCACTATTACTATATGTAGGCCCAGAGAAGAGTCCTTACTATGGTACTGTATATAAAGATGAGAACGAGCGCCACTATTACTACATGGAGGCAGAAAGAGATGCACAGAGGGAGAACTATTACTATATAGAGGCAGAGAGCGAGGCACTACTACAATATGGAGGTACAGAGGGGGGCACTATGTGAAAGCACAGAGAAGGGCACCTTTCCTTTATGAAAACATAGAGGAGGGCACTATTACTCTGAAAACACAGAGGGGGGCACTATTACTATATGAAAGCACAGAGGAGGGCACTATTACTATATGAAAGCACAGAGGAGGGCACTATTACTATATGAAAGCACAGAGGAGGGCGCTTACTATATGAAAGCACAGAAGAGGGCACTATTACTATATGAAAACACAGAGCAGGGCACTGTTACTATATGAAAGCACAGAGGAGGGCAATATTACTATATGAAAACACAGAGGGGGCACTATTATTATATGAAAACACAGAAGAGGGCACTATTACTATATGGAAACACAGAGGGAGGCACTATTACTATATGAAAGCACAGAGGAGGGCACTATTACTATATGAAAACACAGAGGGGGGCATTATTACTATATGAAAGCACAGAGGAGGGCACTATTACTATATGAAAGCACAGAGGAGGGCACTATTACTATATGAAAGCAAAGAGGAGGGCACTATTACTATATGAAAACACAGAGGAGGGCACTATTACTATATGAAAACACAAAGGAGGGCACTATTACTATATGAAAGCACAGAGGAGGGCACTATTACTATATGAAAGCACAGAGGAGGGCACTATTACTATATGAAAGCAAAGAGGAGGGCACTATTACTATATGAAAACACAGAGGAGGGCACTATTACTATATGAAAACACAGAGGAGGGCATTATTACTATATGAAAGCACAGAGGAGGGCACTATTACTATATGAAAACACAGAGGAGGGCACTATTACTATATGAAAACACAGAGGAGGGCACTATTACTATATGAAAACACAGAGGAGGGCACTATTACTATAAGAAAACACAGAGGAGGGCACTATTATATGAAAACACAAAAGAGGGCACTATTACTATATGGAAACGCAGAGGAGGGCACTATTACTATATGAAAACACAGAGGAGGGCACTATTACTATATGAAAACACAGAAGAGGGCACTATTACTATATGGAAACACAGAGGAGGGCACTATTACTATATGAAAGCACAGAGGGGGCACTATTACTATATGAAAGCACAGAGGAGGGCACTATTACTATATGAAAACACAGAGGAGGGCACTGTTACTATATGAAAACACAGAGGAGGGCACTATTACTATATGAAAACACAGAGGAGGGCACTATTACTATATGAAAGCACAGAGGGGGAACTATTACTATATGAAAGCACAGAGGAGGGCACTATTACTATATGAAAGCACAGAGGAGGGCACTATTACTATATGAAAACACAGAGGAGGGCACTGTTACTATATGAAAACACAGAGGAGGGCACTATTACTATATGAAAACACAGAGGAGTGCACTATTACTATATGAAAACACAGAGGAGGGCACTATTACTATATGAAAGCACAGAGGGGGAACTATTACTATATGAAAGCACAGAGGAGGGCACTATTACTATATGAAAGCACAGAGGAGGGCACTATTACTATATGAAAACACAGAGGAGGGCACTATTACTATATGAAAACACAGAGGAGTGCACTATTACTATATGAAAACACAGAGGAGGGCACTATTACTATATGAAAGCACAGAGGGGGCACTATTACTATATGAAAGCACAGAGGAGGGCACTATTACTATATGAAAGCACAGAGGAGGGCACTATTACTATATTAAAACACAGAGGAGTGCACTATTACTATATGAAAGCACAGAGGGGGCACTATTACTATATGAAAGCACAGAGAGGGCACTATTACTATATGAAAACACAGAGGAGCGCACTATTACTATATGAAAACACAGAGGAGGGCACTACAATGTGTGCAGAATTATTAGGCAAATGAGTATTTTAATCACATGATACTTTTTATACATGTCGTCCTACTCCAAGCTGTATAGGCTGAGAGCCAACTACCAATTAAGTAAATCAGGTGATGTGCATCTCTGTAATGAGGAGGGGTGCGGTGTAATGACCTCAACACCCTATATAAGGGGTGCTTAATTATTAGGCAACTTTCTTTCCTTTGGCAAAATGGGTCAGAAGAGAGATTTAACGGGTTCTGAAAAGTCCAAAATTGTGAGATGTCTTGCAGAGGGATGCAGCAGTCTTGATACTGCCAAACCTTTGAAACGTGATCACTGAACAATCAAGCATTTCATGGCAAATAGCCAACAGGGTCGCAAGAAGCGTGTTGGGCAAAAAAGGCGCAAAAATAACTGCCCATGAATTGAGGAAAATCAAGCGTGAAGCTGCCAAGATGTCATTTATCACCAGTTTGGCCATATTTCAGAGCTGCAACATTACTGGAGTTAGGGGAAGAATACTCCACAACACCATACAAAATGAGGGGTGGGTCCAGAATCTGCTGGATCGCCACCCTGAGCACAAACTCAACAGCATGTCATGAATAAAAACACATTTTTATAAATAAAAACTCAAATTTTATTAAACACACCATACAAAAGTGAACATCCAGATGTCATAAAAACATGTTAAAAATGGAGATGGCGGATAGCCCCCCCATACAAGCAATAATAGCCAGTGCTGGAACATGTAATGGAGGGGGGCTCCGTCTAAGGGAGGCCTCAGAAGAGCCTACGTATGTTTCAATTAGAAAATCTTCATCAGGGAAGAGGCATCCCCCTCCATTACATTGATACTATGGGCTGGTTGTCTACATTGGGCTTTTCATCACTGCCATAGGTTTGGATATATGGATCTGTGCCGCCCTGGCAAAACCAGGGTGTCACAGAGGTCTGCATACATCTTTATGGTGAAGAGCTCACTCTCCCTTGGGGAGTTTCCCACACCAAGACACACTAGCCAATCAGGCCCCACTCGCCCCCTCCTCAGGAAAACAGGAGGGGGAGAGAGGAGCTTGGGGAGAGCAGAGTTTAGTTTCAGTCAGTCTGCAGGAGGAGAGAGGGCTGGAAGCAGCCCCTGTGTGGGGCTAGGAGACGTGGCAGTGAGGGCCTCAGGAATAGGCCAGCCACTTCCTGTGTACGGAGGAGACACAAACACAGACACCAGGCAGGAGAAAAACACCCGAATTACACATACAGGTGTGGGACCCGTCCTCACAGCAGCCGTGAGCACCAGTTACCAGCAACTTGGTTAATTCTAGGACTCGTGTCAGTTATTACCTTATACTGTGAGTACTCCTACTCCCCAATCCATCACACCGGGGTCCCGGGACATCAACACCCTACCCGTGGAGGGAAAATCACCACCTTGCTGCCCATTACCATCCCCGGGATCCTGTGACCGGCAGCGGCGGTGCTGCATTACCTCACCGCACACCACGGGTGGCGTCACGGAACATAGACTACCAAATCTCCCCTTTATATAATGCCCCTTTTGTTGTGGTTCCTGGGATCACAGACCGGGTCACGCCACCGTGATACCTTCAGAAGCGTCCCCTTGGCCCGGATCTGAGTACCCCCTATCCCTGTGCGACACAGATCTCTTTTGGGACTGCAGCTTAATATATGCATGCATGGTACTGCAGATTGCTGTGCTATCTTCCACATGGAACTTTATGCTATTTGAGAGGCAGTGTAATCTAGTGTTCAGTTGTTGTATGCGTTTCTGTACCTGGCAATATGCAATGTAAACCCTTCTTATCAGCCAATATGTTCCAGCACTGGCTATTATTGCTTGTATGGGGGGCTATCCGCCATCTCCATTTTTAACATGTTTTTATGACATCTGGATGTTCACTTTTGTATGGTGTGTTTAATAAAATTTGTGTTTTTGTGCACTCTAAAAACTCTTTTCCTCATATTCATAACGTTACTGGAGTATCAAAAAGCACAAGGTGTGCCATACTCAGGGACATGGCCAAGGTAAGGAAGGCTAAAAAACGACCACCTTTGAACAAGAAACATAACATAAAACGTCAAGACTGGGCCAAGAAATATATTAAGACTGATTTTTCAAAGGTTTTATGGACTGATGAAATGAGAGTGACTCTTGATGGGCCAGATGGATGGGCCAGAGGCTGGATCAGTAAAGGGCAGATCGCTCCACTCCGACTCAGACGCCAGCAAGATGGAGGTGGGGGACTGGTATGGGCTGGTATCATCAAAGATGAACTTGTGGGACCTTTTCGGGTTGAGGATGGAGTGAAGATCAACTCCCAGACCTACTGCCAGTTTCTGGAAGACAACTTCTTCAATCAGTGGTACAGGAAGAAGTTGGTATCGTTCAAGAAAAACATGATTTTCATGCAGGACAATGCTCCATCACATGCATCCAACTACTCCACAGCGTGGCTGGCCAATTAAGGTCTAAAAGATGAAAAAATAATGACATGGCCCCCTTGTTCACCTGATCTGAACCCCATAGAGAACCTGTGGTCCCTCATAAAATGTGAGATCTACAGGGAGGGAAAACAGTACACCTCTCGGAGCAGTGTCTGGAGGCTGTGGTGGCTGCTGCACGCAATGTTGATCGTAAACAGATTAAGCAGCTGACAGAATCTATGGATGGTGGCTGTTGAGTGTCATCATAAAGAAAGGTGGCTATATTGATCACTAATTTTTTGGGTTTTGTTTTTGCATGTCACATATGTTTATTTCTAAATGTTGTGCAGTTATATTGGTTTACCTGGTGAAAATAAACAAGTGAGATGGGAATATATTTGTTTTTTATTAAGTTGCCTAATAATTCTGCACAGTAATAGTTACCTGCACAAACAGATATCCTCCTAAGATAGCCAAATCTAAAAAACACCCACTCCAACTTCCAAAAATATTAAGCTTGATATTTGAGTCTTTTGGGTTGATTGAGAACATAGTGGTTAATCAATAATAAAAAAAATCCTCTAAAATACAACTTGCCTAATAATTCTGCACACGGTGTATTACTATATGAAAGCACAGAGGGGGGCACTATTACTATATTAAAGCACAGAGAAGGGCACTATTACTATATCAAGTGCTGCTCTCCAAAAAATATTGTGACATAAACTTGTTGGGTCTGCGCAGTAGACGTCTATGGATACACTACAGTTTATTTAGGAAGTAGGCTAAATATACATTTTGATCCGAAGCAAATTTCTGCAGTGTATTTCAGATAGGGTTTGTTTATGGAGTGCAGTGGTAACACTGACCGGAGCCCTCCTGACTTGAACTCATAGCCTCATAAATGCCAGTGTTCAGGGCAGTAGACCCGTGAAATATGGACGGACGTCTGATTTCAGCCTAATACTCAGCTGTATGATCGCACTCTAATCTTTTCACAAAGCAGAAGGCTCCACTGGGCAGAGCTCCCATTTCTCAGAAATGAAAGTCCATGGTCATTAGTTATGTTTTTCTACCGTTTCTTTTATGTTTGTGAAGCTATGTGACCAGAGAGGAGATAGGAGCAAACCAAGTCCACGTGACAGAGATACCGTAATTCACAACTGAAAACTTCAGAAAACGGAATATACAGAAGTATATAGCTTAAAGTATACCTCGGAGCACCTCAATGTCCTCTACATTTAAAATGCTCTACAGAAGACTATTGTCAAAATGAATGAGTTTGTACTGATCCTGACTTACGGAAAGTATTACAGCCCAGAGCTTCATTCACAATTCTGCAGATCTCAGATGTCTCAGTATTCCTTGTTTTCCTAAAGGGGATGTCCAGTGCAAAAAATGGCTTGAACTAGAAACTCATCCAAGTTCATGTCTGAAAGGTGCCCCAATCCTCAGCTATAAGGTAAGGGGGTGTTACACGCAGCGATATCGCTGGTGAAAGCACCCGACCCCGTTGTTTGTGTGTCACGGGCAAATCGCTGCCCATAGCACACAACATCATTAGTCCCCGTCACACATACTTACCTGCCTAGCGACGTCGCTGTTGCCGGCAAACCGCCTCCTTTCTAAGGGGGCAGTTCGTTCGGCGTCACAGCGGCGTCACTAAGCGGCTGCCCAATAGAAGCGGAGGGGCGGAGATGATCGGGGTGTAACATCCCGCCCACCTCCTTCCTTCCTCATTGCCGGCGCCTGCAGGTACGCTGTAGTTCGTTGTTCCTGATGTGTGGAGGTGTGTGTGTGTCCAGGTGTGGAGTGTTGTGGAGTGTAGGTACCCACATTTCATCCCATGGATGGCACATTCCTTCTTTGTGTGGAACTACTGATAAGCATAAATACTTTCTTTGTGCATTGTTTATACATCTGTTCACTTATCCTTGGTAACCCCTTCATGACTATACAGCTTAGAATTATATTATAGATCTGTGCAATTGCCACATAGACACACAGATAATTATTCTACTACATCTATATTTTGATTATTTACATACACAGATATTCTTATTACGTTTAAACAAACAAGCTATAGCTTAGGCCACTTCCACAATAGTATCTGCCAATCCTACCTCTTGTGGTCGGCATTCCACAGTCTGACTGCTGTAACTGTAAAGAACCCTTTCCTATTTATCTGCCGGAATCTCTTTACTTCCACTTGCAGTGTGTACCCCCTGGTCCTTAGAATTGTCTTTGGAAGGAATAAGTCATGTGCCAGTCCTTTATATTGAACACATATGTATTTATATATTTAAATGAGATCTCCTCTGAGATGTCTTTTTTCTAAGCTAAACAAATGCAATGTTTTCAACTTCTCATCATATGAGAGGCCTCTATTCCTTTCAATAATCTAGTTTTGTCACTTACTAGGCTGTGTTTTGCTGTTTCAATAAAATCAGTGTTTTATCAGCATGAGATTATCAGTACAGGACTAGGTGTCTCATGCCTCCTAGTCATCTTAAGTAGTCCAACTGGGTTTTGCTGTGAATTTTGATTCTTCTATTGAATTCAATGAGAACAATTTTTAACTAATTTTCAAAAGAAAGTGGTTGTACCAATGTGACGCTCCTGGACTATCAGGTCGTCACAGGGTATTGCAAAATCTACCCTCCCATGCAGTATCCACCTCCCTCGTGGTTCTGGGTCCCTAACCAAATGGTGTTTCCTACAACAGCAAATCAAATCCTAGATACACCCTGCACCACACCCACTAGACACACTAGTGGACGGCTTGAGTGGAATAGAGTCGCCCCCTGGGGGGTAAGGAAGGGGAGGTGAGGAGTGTAGTCAGAGAGTGTGAGTTAGTCGGTGGTGTGAGAGAGTAGCCCTTGAGCTATGAGGAGCTCTGAGGAGGTCGGGAGCGGGGACTCCCATAAATAAACTGTCTAGGTTGCAGACAATGGTCTGGGCCTAGAGGAGTTGGACCCCCAGTCGCAGGGGATCATAGCAAGGGGCTCGGATCTGTCGAGCAGGACATCCGGCGGCCCTGCACCATCACCGGTCCGTGACCGAGGCATGACTGGGTACGTGGACCATAGATCGAGGAGTAGCTGCAGGCAACCCGATAATTTACCCGTGGAGAACGGAGTCTTCAAGATTCGTCCCCAACCGCTCCAAAATCGGGGCACTAGCGCAACGAGGGGGATAGGACTTTCTATCCAAAACGGTCCAGAAAATCCCAAGCGTGAGCCTGGAGAGCAAGCTCCCACACTTAGCCACAGTGGGGAGCGGGGCCCAGCAAGTTTCACACTACCGGGACCACCAGAGAAGTAAAGTTAGTGCCAGGAGGCAGGTCAGGGATCAGCAGGCAGCACCATTGGAGACGGGACCCGAACTAGCTCCCCTCAGCGGCAGTGGTGTCCAGAGACTTGGTTTACTCAGTTGTCGGTGTCTGCTTAATGGACTGAGCGAGTAAAAGAGTGATCCATGCATCCCACGGCCTTATCCAAACACCGAGTTCCGGGGTATCCTCCCTACCCGTGAAGGGTCACAACACCTGGCTGCCCCTCCCCCCCGTCATCATCCCGGGTACTCCCCAACGGCAGCGGCGGTATTCACCCCAGTTTCCGCGCCCCACGAGTGGCGTCACAAACTCTATAATCCCTTGTAAATACCCCCTTCATTTGAGTGGCCGCACGACCCCCGGGTCCGGAGACCCTTGAGCCACTGAGAACCCAGATCCGGGCAGCTCGGCTGCTGCCACGGGGCGGCACACCATCACACCAAAGTAGGATTACAGTCGGCTCTCTATAACATCAGGTTTACAAAATGCACAAAAAAAAACCAACAGTCTGATCTAATCTTGTCGGGCAGCCGTGACTTTTACTATCTCCTTCCTGTTAATTGAATCAGTGAGCATTCCTTACGCCTTACACAAAATAATTCCCTTCCTAGCAAAATTAGGCTTAGTCGTGACAGCAAGTAACTGCCCGAGGGGAATCGGAAAAATTCAAGGAAAGGTCTCTGCTTCATCCAATAGATCTATCAGCTGAAAAATGAGCAGTGGTTAAGACTTCCATCTGCAACATTTACGCTCTCCGCGGTCATTGGATTGTGAGCCAGGTATAAGCGCTACCAGATGTGACAAGGAAACGCCATCAATTACATGCCCCTCACACTGATGTGACATTTTTATTTTGCTACGAGTCTACTGTATTATTTGCTCCCCTTACCTGTGTTTGCTGAAGAGAGGTCTTGACTTTGGTTCACCTCTATGTTTGGTTGGGATGTAAACGTGGTAGCACTGAGTTCTGGGTTTAATTCAGTGGAATCGGTGACTTTTGGAGAAATTGTTTCTTCTAATTCAGTAACAAGAGAATTTTCTGTAACGTTGAAGACAGATTTGTCGTCGGACATCACAGTTATTCCGGGAGAAGTGGTGAACATGGCTACCTCATCATGTTCTTCTTCCATAAGACCTGCAGTAGTAAGTTCAGTCCTACCTAGGTTTTTAGGACTCTGAGTTGTATCCTTTGTATCATCCCATTCTTCTTCTAATTCTGGGACAATCAGTTCTTCATTTTCAGTGTTTTTAATGATTATCATTGTAGGGTCCGGGTCTGCAGGAAATTCAGTATTGACTGTAGTCAACGATTGTGCAGCAAGCTGAAAAGATACCGTAGAGTGGTCACTTTCAATATCAACAATGCTGGTCCTTGGGTTGGTCGTTAACATCTCTATGGTGTTGACCTGAGATGAATTTTCCAATTTGCTTTGACTTAAGTCCGTTTTATTATTTTCTGTTGGAGGAAAACTTTCATTTTTGGCTTCGACTCGCGGTGTCACACTTGGGATATAGCCAATGGTAGAGTCAGCCGTGGTGAGAACTCCAGTCTCATCTAAAGTCTTACCTTGGCTAATGAGACCAAGCCCAATAAGTCCAAGACTGTCAGCCTCTGGGCCTCTTTCAACCACTATACTGCTATTTTGTAGGTTCAAGTTATTTTGAGATTCTTGGGGAACAACAAGTTCATTGTCTGATGAGGTCACGTAAAAAGGAAAGTTATTGGTATCTGTTTCGAAAGTAGACAAAGTGGGTGGAAGAACGTCATCGGGTTCAGTGTTAACTGGTCCATCAAACCCTCCGTTGACGTCAAGGATACTATGCTTGTGTAGCCTCTGTAGAGAAAGACATGTTGCATTTGGTGGAAGGAGCAGGAGACTACACAGCACCCCACATATATGGAAGACGAGTGACCTCTTCATGGTGGCTGATGGGACTGCCAATATACGCAGAAAGCAGAATTCTTAAAGAGATAAAAAGAAAAAATATATTACTAAACAGACACACCCATAGGGTAAATGGGTCATCCAGAATTAGAAAAAGGGTCTACATTATTCCAAAATCGCACCCTTCTTGACCATGTCTCTACTCACATGAATGAGGCTTGAGTAGCTTACATTAACGTGAGCACCACTTGGTAAGGGAAAAGGGTATGAGGCCGATTCATCAAGACTGGCGTAGTGCCCGCTCGCTCTATGGGAGTCTTGATCGGAAACAATAGGAGCCACATAATCGATTTGTTACATCTTATTAGTGGTATGTGCCGTGCCAAAAATGCTACTCCAGTCAGCCAACGCCATCACTTTTAACGAATTTACCAAATGTGCGTTGCCGCACACCCATCCTCCCTGAATTGGTCAATTTTGCTGTAGCTGATTCAACCTAGCATGAAAATGGCCAAAAAAACACTAAATGTTTGTGCAATTCTACGCTGAACAAAAGTTTTCTGGCTTAAAAGCTTTAATGAATCGGCTCCTTTATCTTTTTCCAATCCTTAACAATCCACTTTAAAAGGGGTCAACTTTAAGGATTTTTTTTAAATTAAATTCATGTATTTGGGACTAAAAATAATTTTTGCAATTTGGTTTCAAAGAACATTTGGCACTATTTGGCTCATTGTTTCCCTGCACATTCAACTTATGATATTGTATGGGGTCATAAATCAGGTATAAGACAAATGAAAAAAAAAAGACAGATGAAAGAGTTAAGCCTGCTTTACACCATACGATCCAGCATACGATATCGTATGCGATCGTAACCGCCCCCATCGTATGTGCGGCACGTTCAATTTGTTGAACGTGTCGCACAAAGGATTAACCCCCGTCACACGTACTTACCCGTCCATACGACCTCGCTGTGTGCGGCGAACGTCCACTTCCTGGAGTGGGAGGGACGTTCGGCGTCACATCGACGTCACGCGGCAGCCGGACAATAGAAACGGAGGGGCGGAGATGAGCGGGACGTAAACATCCCGCCCACCTCCTTCCTTCCGCATTGCTGGCCGGGAGCTGCAGGACGCAGGTAAGATCTGTTCATCGTTCCCGGGGTGTCACACACTGCGATGTACGATGAACAACCTGACGTTCAATTTTTAGGAATTGAACGACGTGCGTGCGATGAACGTTTTACCATTCAAGCGCAATCGCACGTAGCTGTTACATGCTACAATGTAACTTACGATGCCTGTTGTGCGTCACTTATGACATGACCCCAACGACACATCGTAAGATATATTGTAGCGTGTAAAGCGGGCTTTACAAACTCCTTGGCAAACCATTGTACAGCGCTGTCTGACAAATTCTGGAGACTGCAACAGACAGTGCAGCATGAGGTTATAGAAGTCTAATGATGCAAACTTTTTAATGAAACCCAATTGCAAAAAAATAATTTTTAGCCCAAATTTTTTGCATTTAAGTTAAAAAAAACAAAACAATTATCCATAAAAGTGGATAACCCCTTTAAGTAAAATTATTAATAATATATTATTTTCATAGGCACACCATCAATTTAGGTTTATGACAAGGCAATATAATATAGGGCGTGCTACCGGAAAGCTGTGAGAAACATCAAAGGAGAAGGCACTTCTAAGAAATATTTGCCAAAGGTAGTGTACTCAGCAAGAGAATAATATGCACAGGCCATAGGTCAACATGAAAAAATATACTGCACCAAACACATTGCAGTTGTGCAAAATCTGTAACAGAGCCCCACCTACCATGTGCCATTGATTAAATGGATGCCTCTTTATGTGGCAGAGGGACCCCTTATGGTACCGGCGGCCGTCTGTGACTGTTTCCACCTCCCCCATATCTACCAGTACATTCCCTTCTTTTAGCTTGTTATTACATCCTACTAATATGTCCTCACACAGTTTTTACAAGAATATTTACAGCCTCTTTATAATTTTAACCTTACCATTTTAATAGGATACAGCTTTGCAGCATCAATTTAGAAGTTGCCCCTCTGTAGGGAATACTGTATTCACAAGGATGATGTAACTCTTTAAAGACTAAAGGGTTATTTTCTGTTCCAAGATCCTATCCCAATATGTAGTTGCTGTCTTAATAATAATATTAGCAAATACCTCCAATTAGAAATGTAGTATAGTGCTCATGATTAGTTATGTCACTTACCTCATGTGCAGGGTATTGCAGCTCATGGTTTAGACCACTCATATAGGGACCGTTAGTTAGTTGCTCATGGATACCTAAAGTCCTGCAATGTCCTGCACATGAGGTAAGAGACACCGTCAATCAGGTGAACTATGCTACATTTCCATTTAAAGGCACCTGCTAATTTTATTATTATTATTATTACACCTACTACACATTGGGATAGGATCTTGGACATGGGAATACCCCTTTAGCTAAACTATTGCACAATGAGTCGGCCAAACCCACCAATATTGGCGGGATTGGCCAACAGTCTTCTGTGTATGGGTGCCCCCCCCCCCCCCGACTCTCCCCGAGCACATTATGTTAGAAAAGATAAGGGTCGGACAGTGAATTTTAATGCCTGACCGTTTTGTTATCCAGGAGATAAAGCCAACTGGTAGCGTCTCTCATGTTTGCCACTTGAAAATACATTAATGTTCTGCCGAGATGAGAGCTCAAGTATATGGGGAAGTCAGGAAAGATAGCTGTCGGACAAACTGGAGTTTTCATGGGGTTGTCTGGTGAAAAAAGTTATGCATCCAAGAGATAGATGCTAACTTATCAATCGGCAGGGGTCCGACCCCCAGGAACTGCACCAATCAGCAGAACTGGGAATGTTTATCCCCTTTAGAATTGAGCAGCAGTGCACCTGCTCAACCTCCGCTTCATTCATCCCCTATGGGGCTGGTGTGCATTGTGCTCAACTTTCTTCCGGCAGACTCGTAGAAAATGATGGAGCAGCAATCTAACATCCAACCTGCCTCTCCATTTTGGAATAAAAGTGTCCTGTCAAGGATAAAAATTCCCTGTTCTGTCGACGGGTGGAGATCGCAGCAGTTGGACCCTCACGATTAACGAGTTATCATCAATCAACTGCATAAGTGATAACCTATTTTCACTGGAAAAAAACCCCAAAAACAAACAATTTAAGCTACAGTCATTCTATCCTGATGGGCTCAACGAGATGATAGAGTGGGGTCACTGATACGAGCACAAAAGTGCCCAAGTGCTCTCGAGTTGAGCAGGTCGGACAGGATCAACTCGAATAATGAGTATAATGGAAGTCAATTATTGGGCAGTCCGGCTCCAAAGCCTCCTTTTTTCTACCTTCTCTTTTTCGGATTGGTTACAGTTCCATTTATCAAAAAAAAAAATACAAAAAGGACTTCATATACGACTTCTGGTTTAATTTCTGAATGTCCAGTAACAGCTTCTTTTCCTCTAACCATCGATGGACATGCCACCTTCCAGACTTAGCATCCATATGTCGCGGGCGGAGGAGGGGACGCCGCGCTCTCCCACTGCCCGGGTCCGGCTGCCGCGGCAGCTGCGGCGGCCTGCTGCTGCTGCTGCTCGTGGCTCGAGCGATGGGCCGGATCCCGGGGACTCGAGCGGCGCTCCTTGCCCGTGAGTGAAAGAGGTTTGGGTTTTGGGATAGTTTATTGTCCGTGACGCCACCCACGGTTGTGGTGATTAGGTGGACACCACCGCTGCTCTGTCTGGGGAGCCCAGGAGTGATGGTATGGAGCAGCCAGTTGTTGGTTTGCCCCTCCGTTGGTAGGGGTGTTGGTGGTCCCGGGGCCCAGTGTTGGGGTTGGTATGGTGGACAGGCGGGTATGGGGCCTGTGGAGGTGCAGGGGCGCAGGGACAGCGCTGTGCCGCACGGCACGGAGGTACTCACTCAGCCAGTAAACACGACACAGTTCTCGGTAAACAAACGGCTGGTTGGACGGGTCCCTCGGACGGTTTAGGGTGCTGCGGTTCCCTGCAGTTAGCGGTGACGGTCTCTTCCCTGCACCTATGTAAAGTCTTTTTGGTACCGATGGGTTCCCACCGGTTACCCGCTCCTCGGCTTCAATCTGGGCCGAAGGAGCCCTACTTTGCCCGCAGGCGCTGGCCCTGGGAAACTGGTGCCTTGGCGGTGGCGGTGTCTCCCCTTCACGGTCGGACTGTTGCCTTCAATCGGGACTTGGTTGTTAGGAGACAGAGGTCCCCTTCACTGACGGATTTGGCAAATTATGGCGACTCCTAGCCTTGCCGGAATCCGAAAGGCCCCTGCCCTGGTGCTGACTGTTCTTCGTATACCGCTCCAGTACCGCCGGGTCACCACCCGTCTGCGGTCCTTCCGGCAACCTCCAAGCAGTCCCCCTGCAGACTATCACCACTGTCTGATGACCTTGCTGTCTCAGTCCGGGGCACACACCCGGACCAACTTCAGGCTTTCTTAACTGTTCCTTTTCTGTCACTGTCCTCCTCTACCACTTCACTGTTTTTTCCTTCACTCCCCTAGCTTAACTCTGTTCAGCCTGGTTCTTCCCGCCTCCAGGGCTGTGAACTCCTCGGTGGGCGGAGCCAACCGCCTGGCCCACCCCCTGGTGTGGACATCAGCCCCTGGAGGAAGGCAACAAGGATTTTAGGTTAGCCTTGGTGTACCTGCAAGGAATGTGGGGTGCATGTGATGTTGTGACCTGTGACCCCTGGCTTGCCCGGGGCGTCACACATATATCCATGGAATACTATTTCCTGGACCTGGCATCCTAGTTTCTGTAATAAGACGCATGATTTTCAGCCCAGCTCTCATTGTAGCTTTGAGTATGATCCCATACATAACTATACTTCATGTAACACCTATTGTTCCCCCTGAAGTTATATTAGAGAGAATCTTAAAAAAATGTCCTCTTTCAATATTCTGTATAAATTCTGCCTTGAACTCTGAGACTACCCTAGCTCTGCTATACCATCAGTCAGTTCTCCCTTGGATCTGGTGACAACCCTCGCTCTCCTATATCGCTGGGTAACTACTCCAGTTATATTGCTGAACTTCTAGGATTAGTCAGCTCTGCTACAACACTTGTTGTGACGTCACTCTACACCACTAGTTGCCATGTCTACACTCTGCTTCATCAGCTCCTGTGGTTCCAGTACTGCTCCTCTACTTGTATCAGTGTCTGTTGTTCTGACTGGGTTGCCCTACTGCACCATCACCTTGTGTCCGTGCTGTACAAGTATTGAATTGAAAAAGAACTTGAGCATCCACCTCTCCTAGTGAGATGTAACATTATTGCTTTGTTCCTCTTTATGAAGTCCATATTTTCAAATATGTTATACAAGCTATGAGCGGACAAAAAAAATAAGAGTTCTTCCCATCTTGATAAATGGATAGTATAGGGTAGTGCTTGTAAGTACAAGCGCTTTACTGCTTGTTAAAATTTGCCTCCATTCTTGAGATAGGTACACTTTTCTTTTGTTTACATCTCACTGTCTAGGTGACCGACCATATGAGATATTTACACTTTTCTTTTGTTTACATCTCACTGCCTAGGGGACCGACCACATGAGATATTTACACTTTTCTTTTGTTTACATCTCATTGCCTAGGAGACAGACCACATGAGATATTTACACTTTTCTTTTGTTTACATCTCACTGCCTAGGAGACCAACCAAATAAGATATTTACATTTTTGTTTACATCTCACTGTCTAGGAGACAGACCATATGAGATATTTACACTTTTCTTTACACCTCACTGTGTAGGAGACAGACCATATGAGATATTTACACTTTTGTTTACACCTCACTGTGTAGGAGACAGACCATATGAGATATTTACACTTTTGTTTATATCTCACTGCCTAGGAGACCAACCAAATGAGATATTTACACTTTTGTTTACACCTCACTGTGTAGGAGACAGACCATATGAGATATTTACACTTTTGTTTATATCTCACTGCCTAGGAGACCGACCAAATGAGATATTTACACTTTTGTTTACACCTCACTGTCTAGGAGACAGACCATATGAGATATTTACACTTTTGTTTACACCTCACTGTGTAGGAGACAGACCATATGAGATATTTACACTTTTGTTTACACCTCACTGTGTAGGAGACAGACCATATGAGATATTTACACTTTTGTTTATATCTCACTGCCTAGGAGACCAACCAAATGAGATATTTACACTTTTGTTTACACCTCACTGTCTACGAGACAGACCATATGAGATATTTACACTTTTGTTTACACCTCACTGTGTAGGAGACAGACCATATGAGATATTTACACTTTTGTTTACACCTCACTCTGTAGGTGACAGACCATATGAGATATTTACACTTTTGTTTATATCTCACTGCCTAGGAGACCTACCACATGAGATATTTACACTTTTGTTTACACCTCACTGTCTAGGAGACCTACCACATGAGATATTTATATTTTTCTTTTGTTTACAGCTCATTGCCTAGGAGACCGACCACCGCTGCTGTCTTGCTTGTAAGCACTCCGCTGAAGCTGTACAGGTTTAGAAGGTAACAGAATACCCCAGTGATTCTGACCAGCTTCAAAACAGCTCTTTCAAACTGAATAGAAAAGAGCTGGTAAACACTGCATATGATCTACTGTAAACTGCGGTGGTCGGTGTCCAAGGCAATTGACTAAACAAAAGAAAAGTGTTAATATCTCAAGAATGGCTGCAAATTTTAATAAGCAGTAAATTGCAAAATTGCTTCTATTTACATTTACTCTCCGACTACATCCATATATCAAGTCTGGAATAGACCTTTATCTATATTCTGCAAGAATTCTCATTGACTCATTGAGGACAATGAAATTATTATATTGCAATGATATTTTCTATGTTTTTACTTTAAGACAGATGATACAATAAAGCAATTAAATCTCTGGAAAACAGAGGCACAAATGTTTGGGAACATTCCCCCTGTGACCGATGTAATAAACCAACTCCCACATGAGATCTGTAAAGACAGAAGTCGTCTCGGGGGACTCCTCAAGTCTAAAGAAACACAAGTCATAAATGATTTCCTCCAGGCACAACACAAGGAAAAAAAAAGATCCCTGTCCATATATTACATGGAATACATTACAATTCCCATTTTCAATTTTATCTTTATTTTTTATATATATTGGAGAATAATGAATTTAATCCTCTAGGAAGAGAAAAGTCCTTACATGTAGTAAACAATACGTACTCCATCGAGCATGGAGGGCAGCGTGAATGTGATGCGCTATCGTCTGTGGTTACCATGGAGACGCTATCATCGTACCGATGAACGATGACCCACAATGCAATGTTTCACAACACCCCCTGTGACTGGCATACAGTGGCACTGCAGTCGGGAAGGACTACGCTTGGTCTTGCAAACAGGACTGCAATGCAGTAAATGCTGACAATGGAGACTATTAACCTGTTTCATGCCAGATAACCCCTGGAAATAACTCTGATAGATAAGGTGGGAAATGATCAAGAAGAATGTACACCGAAAAAAAAAAATCACAAAAGGGAGGAAAGTACAGTATATATGAAGATATTTTCTCAATTTAGAAAAAGAGCAAGTGAATAAAGTATCAAAAGTAAAAACAAAAATCTACATGTACACAATAAAGAGATAATACCCATAGAGAAGTGTATTATCCAAAATGGTAAATATATATATATATATATATATATATATATATATATATATATATATACATATATATATATATATATATATATATATATATATATATATATATATATATCACTACAGTTTAAAAGTTTAGGGTCATTTAGATATTTCCTTATTTTTGAAAGAAAAGCACATTTTTTTTTTTTAAATGAAGCTAACATTACATTAAAGGGAACCTGTCATCAGAAATTTCGCCCAAAAGCTAAAAGATTCCCCCTCTGCAGCTCCTGGGCTGCATTCTAGGAAGGTCCCTGTTATTATTGTGCCCCATGTGAGACCAAAATAAAGCCTTTATAAAGTTCTACCTTTTTGTATTCAGATACTGTAAATGTGTCACGGGGGCGGGCTCTCTGCCGTCCGTTATTCTGCCTCCTGGTCCTGTATGCCGCCCCCATCGCTCCTTTCCATATCTGATGCACCGCCCACTGCTCCAGCCATCCCCGCGCATGCCCAGTGCCAGTCTCACAGGACTGAGCAGTGTGACCGCTGGTGACGTGTGCGCAGGCAAGTGATTATGGACGGGACTGTGACTGTTATCAGCAAGTACCCGCCCATAATCTCGTGAGCGCGCAAACCTCTCCAGCATTCACACTGAGCTCAGTGTAGATGCTAGACTGTATGGGCTGCTTCCAGGGATGACGTCCCTTTGTCATGTGATAGTATTTTGAACACGCCCCTATCACATGACAAAGGGACGTCATCCCTGGAAGCAGCCCATACAGTCTAGCATCTTCTCTGAGCACAGTGTGACCGCTGGAGAGGTTTGCGCGCTCAAGAGATTATGGCCGGGTACTTGCTGATAACAGTCACAGTCCCGCCCATAATCACTTGCCTGCGCACACGTCACCAGCGGTCACACTGCTCAGTCCTGTGAGACTGGCACTGGGCATGCGCGGGGATGGCTGGAGCTGTGGGCGGTGCATCAGATATGGAAAGGAGCGATGGGGGCGGCATACAGGACCAGGGGGCAAAATAACGGACGGCAGAGAGCCCGCCCCCGTGACAGATTTACTGAATCTGCATACAAAAAGGTAGAACTTTATAAAGTCTTTATTTTGGTCTCACATGGGGCACAATAATAACAGGGACCTTCCTAGAATGCAGCCCAGGAGCTGCAGAGGGGGAATCTTTTAGCTTTTGGGCGAAATTTCTGATGACAGGTTCCCTTTAAACAGAAATCCCCTCTATACATTGTAATTTGGTAAATGACTATTCTAGCTGCAAACGTCTGGCTTTTAATGCAATATCTACATAGATATATACAGGCCCATTTCCAACAACCACCACGCTGGTGTTCTAATGGTAAATGGTGTTTGCTAACTGGGTTCGAAGGCTAATGGATGTTTAGAAATCCCTTGAAAACCCTTGTGCAAGTATGTTAGCACAGCTGAAAACAGTTTTGCTGATTAGAGAAGCTATAAAACTGACCTTCCTTTGCGCTAGTTGAGAATCTGGAGCATTATTACATTTCTTGGTTCCATTAAACTCTCAAAATGGCCAGAAAAAGAGAACTTTCATGTGAAACTCGACAGTCTATTCTTGTTCTTAGAAATGAAGGATATTCCATGCGAGAAATTGCCAAGAAACTGAAGATTTCCTACAATGGTGTGTAGTACTGCCTTCAGAGGAGAGCATAAACAGGCTCTAACCAGAGTAGAAAGAGAAGTGGGAAGCCGCGCTGCACAACTGAGCAACAAGACAAGTACATTAGAGTCTCTAGTTTGAGAAATCGACGCCTCACAGGTCCTCAACTGGCAGCTTCATGAAATAGTACCCGCAAAATGCAAGTGTCAACGTTTACAGTGAAGAGGCGACTCCGGGATGCTGGCCTTCAGGGCAGAGTGGCAAAGAAAAAGCCATATCTGAGACTGGCTAATGAAAGGAAAAGATTAATATAGGCAAAAGAACAGACAATGGACAAAGGAAGATTGGGAAAAAAAAGTGTTATGGACAGACGAATCGAAGTTTGAGGTGTTTGGATCGCACAGAAGAACATTTGTGAGACGCAATACAACTGAAAAGATGCTGGAAGAGTGCCTGAAGCCATCTGTCAAGCATGGTGGAGGTAATGTGATGGTCTGGGGTTGCTTTGGTGCTGGAAAAGGGGAGATTTGTACAAGGTAAAAGGGATTTTGAATAAGGAAGGCTATTACTGTTGAGGAGAGCCATAAGATTAAATACTTAATTAACCTCTTGACAAGGGATTGTGGGAAATATCGATTTGCCTTACATAATTCAGGTTTCAGATCATATACATGACACAGATATAAAGATGGCCGCTATTTCCTGTTATCCACACCTTGCTTGGAATGCAAGGAATGTCCAGATGAAAGAAGACCTCCATATAAGGGAAGACCTCTGGTCAAGCTGGAAATCACAGACCAAAACATCAGCATGGAGGCACCAGATGACGTCCCTCCCATCGTCATGGTTTCATCCACTGGAGTCAGACCCGCCCATCAACAGCAACACGGATCTCCCCATTCGCTAGCCCATGAACTGTCCCACTAAATGTGCATATCTGAACTTGTGTACGCCCCTAGCCTATATCAAGAGGACGCATGCTCTTCTCTGTCGGTTTTTGGTGCCATCTTTACTGTGACCAAGAAGAGATTACACATCCGACTGTGTCTGGTGTGGATTCTTTTATGCATGCACTTGGTATATACCAATTCGGCCAGGCAGTAGGCAACTAGTGATCTCTGGTTAAGAGTTCACCTTAACATTACTCCATTTTGCAACGCCATGCCATACCCTGTGGACAGCGCTTGATTGGAGCCAATTTCATCCTACAGCAGGACAATGACCCAAAGCACACCTTCAAATTACGCATGAACTATTTATGGAAGAAGCAGGCAGCTGGTATTCTCTCTGTAATGGAGTGGCCAGCCCAGTCACCAGATCTCAACCCTATTAAGCTGTTGTGGTAGCAGCTTGACCGTATGGTACAAAAAAGTGCCCATCAAGCCAATCCAACATGTGGGGGGGGAGCATGGGGTGAAATATCTCCAGATTACCTCCGCAAATTAACAGCTAAAATGTCAAAGGTCTGCAAAGCTGGAATTGCTGCAAAGGAGCATTCTGTGCCGAAAGGAAAGTGTGAAGAGAAAATTATTATTTCAAGTAAAAATCATTATCTCTAACTTCGTCAATGTCTGGACTATATTTTCTATTCATTATGCAACTCATTTGATAAAAAAAAGTATGATTTTTTATGGAAAAGACAAAATTGTCTGGGTGACCCCAAACTTTTGAACTGTAGTATGTGTGTGTGTGTGTGTGTATATATATACATAAATATATATATATATATATACTAGCTGCAGTACCCAGGCGTTGCCCGAGACAGTGACTATCTCTCTGTCTCTCTACCAGTCTCTGTTTGTCTGTATCAGTCTCTCTGTCTGTCTCTGTATCAGTGTCTTTGTCTGTCTCTATATCAGTCTCTGTCTCTATCTCTGTGTCTGTCTGTCTCTGTCTGTCTCTTTCCCCATCTGTCTCGTTCCCGCTCTGTCTCGCTCCCGCTCTGTCTCGTTCCAGGTCTGTCTCGTTCCCCATCTGTCTCTTTCCCCATCTGTCTCATTCCCCGTCTGTCTCTTTCCCCGTCTGTCTGTCTCTTTCTCCATCATTTTACTTGTTTCTGTCTCTTTCCCTGTCTCTTTCCTTGTCTCTTTCCTTGTCTCTGTCTCTCTGTCTGTCTCTTTCCCTGTGTCTCTGTCTCTTTCACTATTTGTCTCTTTCCCTGTCTGTCTCTTTCCCTGTCTGTCTCGTTCCCCGTCTGTCTCGTTCCCTGTCTGTCTTTTACCCGTCTATCTCGTTCCAGGTCTGTCTCTTTCTCCGTCTGTCTCTTTCCCCATCTGTTTTTATCTCTTTCCTTGTCTCTGTCTCTTTCACTGTCTGTCTCTTTCCTTGTCTCTATCTCTTTCCCCGTCTGTCTCTTTCCCCGTCTGTCTCTGTCTCTTTCCTTGTCTCTGTCTCTTTCCCCGTCTGTCTCTTTCCTTGTCTCTATCTCTTTCCCCGTCTGTCTCTTTCCCCATCTGTCTCTTTCCCCATCTGTCTCTGTCTCTTTCCTTGTCTCTATCTCTTTCCCCGTCTGTCTCTTTCCCCGTCTGTCTCTTTCTCCGTCTCTTTACTTGTCTCTGTCTCTTTCCCTGTCTCTTTCCCTCTCTGTCTCTGTCTCTTTCTCTGTCTCTTTACTTGTTTCTGCCTCTTTCCCTGTCTCTTTCCTTGTTTCTGACTATCTATTTCTCTGTCTCTTTCTCTGTCTCTTTACTTGTTTCTGTCTCTTTCCCTGTCTCTTTCCTTGTCTCTGTCTGTCTCTTTCCCTGTCTGTCTCTGTCTCTTTCTCCATCTCTTTAATTGTCTCTGTCTCTTTCCCTGTCTCTTTCTTTGTATAATACGATAAAGAGTTGCACACCAGTCACAATGTATAGGGGAATGATGAAAAGCAAAACTGCTATGGGAATGCTAGACTGAAAAATACAATGAACTATCTGAAAAAGTGAAAAACATGAAAAATGGAATATGCATAACTGCTATGAATAATAGAAATATAAGAGATGTTTAGCCATTGTATTGATCAATGCAAAAGAGCCCCAAACCAACGCCAAGGTAATCTCTATTTTTGGAGTCCCTAGCCTATATGTAACCTCACCTGCAGTTAAAAAACTTGCTCTGTATGGGAAGCAAAGGACCAAGCAATATTTGTGAATGGAAACAAATGGCTGTGGGTGGGGCAGGGTTCTGAGACAAAAAGTGCATACTAACTAAAGAATGTATGCCTGGAACACCAATGGTGTGAACATGGTGCAATACTCAAAAAACATAACTCTCTGTCTCTCTGCGTCTTTCCCTGTCTGTGTCTATCTGCCTCTGTCTGTCTTTGACTGTCTGTCTGTCTCTGTCTCTTTCCCAGTCTGTCTCTGTCTCTTTCTATCAGTCTCCCCAACGACATCTTATTACCTCACACATAAGCTTCTTATACTATGAATGTCCATTGTTCCTATAGCAACCAATTACAGTTCCTATTAATAACCTAATAGCTCGCAGCTCCAATGACTTTAATGGAGGCAGGATTTTTGGAGAGTAACTAAAGTGCGGGGTTAAATTTCCCCCTCAAAACATGGTCTATGACGTTCCCTGAGTCACATGGGGTGTCTGTGCAAAATTTTGTGATTGTAAATGCGACGGTGCGGATTCCATTAGCGGACATACACACACACACACAAACACACACACACACACACACTATGGTCCCTTTGCAGTTTAATAGCTCATCATAATGCACAATGCCACCTGCTTTGGATAATGATGTGGCCTTCCAGATTGCACCAATGGTCCGTCCTCCCCTACTGGTACTGTAATATCCTAATTATTTCTTCCGATGAATGAAGGAACCAAGAAATAAATAATGTAATGGTTTTCTAGATCCAGAAAAAAAGTTAATGGAGTCTTCTAAGTTTATCGGGAAAAAAAATCCAGCATCTGCAAAAATAGGTAATTCGTAAAACTTTAATGATTGTCCATTAAAAAGCGGGGGTGATACAAAAGTTATAAAAACATGGGAAAAAGTAGACAATGGTCTACGCATTTCGAGCAGTCAGCTCTGAATGTCGTGATTAAGAGAAGGGTTATCTGCTCGAAACGCGTAGACCATTGTTTTTCTATATTTTAATAACTTTTGTATCACCCTCCTTTTTTAGGGAGAATCATTAAAGTCATGTTTTACTAATTTTTCGGATGGTGGATTTTTTTCTTTGTCAAACTATCACCTGGAAGCCAGCCCAGACCAATTACTCCTCTGTCTGGTGAGCTGACGATTGCACCTTTTTTCTTTTCTAAGTTTATGGTTACTTTGTAAAATTAGGATGGTAGGTCTAGTAGTTGGTTTTTGGACACCCAGTTGCTCATTAATTCCTGGTCAGGTATACGCAACGCCCCATAGCCACTATTCTCATCCTACCAGCTCTTGCCACAGCGTCCTCCTGGCCCGGAGTACATAGTACTGCACAGCCAATCAGTGAGCTCAGTGGCACTAGTTCATGGCATGACCGGCTTGGAACCATTGAGCTCAGTGACTGGCTGCAGCGCTGTTGACGTGACAATAAGTCTAAGCTCATGTCTAGTAATAATCTGTAAGAATTGCTCCAGCAGAAAGCCGTTGGCAAAAAATGTCGTGCAAACACAACTTTCTTGTTTGTTTTGAAAAAATTGCTATTTAGCCATTTGTTTTTTCTTTCATTTGTAAAGGATCTGTTTTTTTCTCACTGGATCAGTTTCACATGATGTGAAGTTGACGTGACATCACCGGATCCCCTAGGTCACGGAGCCCGGGGGTCTAGCGATGGGGAAGAGTGGACTGCAATAGCGCGTCTCACAGGCACTATTGCCAACATAAGGTATTTGAGAGAAACCTAGTTTCTCAACATAATATCAATCTAGCAAATAATAAATATGGGTGAACCACCCCTTTAAGTTAAGTCACTGGTTCTAACAGATGAATACTTGGCACAGGAGGAGTACAGCACGGCTTGTTTTTTTGCTTTGCTTTCTTAGAGTAACTATAGCCGGTGGAAAGAGTTTTTGTGAAATCATAAATCCCATTTAAGAAGGTGGGAATAACCCTTTAAAATATTGCACGGAGAGATCTAATATACATCTCAGATAGGAAGATTCTACTTGCATTTGTAAAAAAAAAAAAAGTTTTCAGCATGGCCGAAACTAGTGTCTAACATGGAGAAGAAAGAAGATGTAGATGTGGCAAGTCTAGGGACAATGCACAGACCACAAGGACACTAAGGGCCCGATTCAACTATTCATCCAGACATTGTGCAGTCACTGGAGTGAGATTTCTGCCATAGAAAACACCGCAGCTTGTCATGAATTAGATGAGCTGTGGAGTCCCGACCCTGCAGTGTCCCCCTCCCACTCCTACAGCACCCCTCCAACCTCTCCCGCCTCTGTAGCACCCACTCCAGCCTCTCCCACCTCTGCTGCGCCCCCTACGACACCGCCTCCATCTGCTCAAGCCTCTACACTGTCCCCTCCAGCCCCTCCCACCCCTGCAGCACCCCTCCAACCCCTCCCACCCCTGCAGCGCCCCTCCAACCCCTCCCACCTCTGCAGAACCCCCTCCAGCCCCTGCAGCACCCCTACCACCTCTGCAGCACCCCCTCCAACCCCTACAGCACTCCCTCCCACCTCTGCAGCACCCCCTCCAGCCCCTTCCACTCTGCAGCACCCCCTCCAGCCCCTCCCACTCTGTAGCACCCCCTCCCACCCCTGCAGCACCCCCTCCAGCCCCTCCCACTCTGCAGCACCCCCTCCAGCCCCTCCCACTCTGCAGCACCCCCTCCAGCCCCTCCCACTCTGCAGCACCCTCTCGCACCCCCTCCAGCCTGTAGCACCCCCTCCCACCTCTGTAGCACCCCCTCCAGCCCCTCCCACTCTGCAGCACCCCCTCGCACCCCCTCCAGCCTGCAGCACTCCCTCCCACCTCTGCAGCACCCTCTCCAGCCCCTCCCACTCTGCAGCACCCCCTAGCAGCCCATCCAGCCCCTGCAGCACCCCCTCCCACTCTTGCAGCAATTCCCTCCCACCCCTTCTGCCCCTGCAGCTCCCCTCCTGCCACTGCAGCGCCCCTGCCCACCCCAGCAAAAGACCATTTTGTCAAAACTGATGTGAAAAGACCAAAGTCGCAAAATTTAGGTGCAACTTCGAGTTGCGCGTAAATTTTGGAACTTTTCAAAGCTCTTATGCTGGAATTCTATTGTGAAAGCTTTGATAAATCAGGCATTATACATTATATCTTATACTTACTGCTTTTATACACAATGCTAATCAAAGGCGAAGCGTCACTTCTAATTAAAGGGTTTCTTATTGTTGAACAATTCAAACTTGTTTGCAGTTGCTGACAATAAGCAGATCACAAAAAACAAACCCATGTGCCATCTGGTTTTGCCGACATCTCACAGATTGTCAGCAAAAAAGACTCAGAATAAGATATCCTCTGAGTTTAAAGGTTGTCTCCTCTCAGAAAACTTTTCCTGATATTTACAATTCATGTTTAAAAAGGAAAGTGTGGTTTAACTACCCTCCCCAAGTCCAGCGCTGAGTCTCCAGGATTGCTGCTGTCTGTTATTGTCTGTGGCGCTGACGTCATGTGAGTTTAGCAGTTCTGGGTGGATTGTGCCATAAACTGTCGACATGACATCAGCCCTGCATTGCAGCAGTAGAGACTCAACTCTGGACCAGGGAAGAGTGAGAAAAGCACAGTTTGATTTTTTACAACGAACTGTACATATCAGGAATTGTTTTCTGAAAGGGGACTGACTACAACTTTAACAGAACAGACACACAGGTATTCCAATATTAGGACTCCTGCACATGTCAGGGATTTTTCTCAGGATTTGGTCAGTGTCAGTTTTTACCATCAGAGTTTGGTCAAAATTTAATCAGTTTGTTTTGATAAAAAAAAAAAAAGAAGTGTTGGAGGTTTCTCAAACTTCTCATATCAAACAGTCCATGAAAGATGGACTGATGATGTCCAAGTACTGTCCGATTTTTTTTCGCAGCTTGCAATAGTGAGTTTGATCCAACACTCAGATCAATATTGCACAAATCTCCATGCTTCTGTGCAAACGACTCAGTCCAAGGAAAAAGTGGGATATGTGGACTCTGAAAAAGACGAATACTGCCAGGACAAAGCGCAGCGTCCAAAGTGAATCCACTAGCTTTATTCATGTGAATGGCTCCTTCAGGGGTTCTGTCATGGGTGTGCCCCGCTCTTGGGAGACTTCTGGCGACTCTGGGACCAGAAGGTCACAACGCCTTATTGTTCGCAGGTCTGCAGCTCGTATTTGAGTGAATCTACTTTATTTTAGTGCTTTAGGGGTTAATAACGCTTTACTATGTGGGAGCCTTAATCCCAGATGCAGCTCTTTTGTGACCACACTCCTTCCTATAAAACAGGGGTTGGGAACCTCTGGCCCGCGGGCCGTATGCGGTCCCCGATGACTTTTTATGCGGCCCCTGGGCACATTCCTTGGGACTGCAGTACTCGAGCGGTAGCTGCGGACATGTCGGCTGCTGGCCCTTTCAATCACCATGTGTCACGCACATTTGATTAGTTCCTCAGCCTGTTGGCCTGTGCCAGCCTGGTGAGGACGTACTTTGTGGTCGAGGTAAGCGTGACATGCTCTGCACTCCCGTCCCACAGAAGAAGAGGAGCATCAGGTTTACCGGCCTCCCTTTTGTAGATGCCTCCGACTGCTGTGACTGTGAGCATCCTGCCTCCCGCTCTGCAGTGAGTCTCCTGCCTACTGCAGTGAAGTGAGCCTCCTACCTCCCACGGTGCTGTGAGCCTCCTGCCTCCTGTGGTCCTGTGAGACTCCTGCCTCCTGCTCTACAGTGAGTCACCTGCCTCCTGCAGTGAAGTGAGACTCCTACCTCCCGCGGTGCTGTCAGCCTCCTGCCTCCCATGGTGCTGTGAGCCTCCTGCCTCCTGCTGCTGTGAGCCCTCTACCCAGTGCTGTATACCCCCCAGTACTGTGAATGCCCACCAGTGCTATGTGCCCCCTCCCAGTGGTGTGCTTGTGCCACTCCCCAGTGCTTTATACCACCCCCCCTGTGCTGTCTGTGCCCCCTTGGTGATGTATGTGCCCCCTTAGTCCTGTCCATGTCCCCCAGTCCTAGTCGTGCCTCTCTAGTGCTGTCCGTGCCGCACCAGTGGTGTCCGTGCTTGGCAGTACTGTCTGTGCCCCCAGTGATGTCCAAGCCCCAACCCCTCCTGTGATATGTATATACCCCCAGCCACTCCGGTAATTTGTATATGCCCCCAGCCACTCCTGTGATGTGTATATGTCCCCATCCCTCCTTTGATGTCTATATGTCCCCATCCCCTCCTGTGGTGTGTATATGTCCCCAATCCCTCCTGTGATTTGTATATGCCCCCAGTCCCTCCTGTGATGTAAATATGCCCCCAGTCCCTCCTGTGATGTATATATGCCCCCAGCCCCTCCTGTGATGATTATATGCCCCCAGCCCCTCCTGTGATGTATATATGCCCAAACCCCTCCTGTGATGTATATATTCCCCAACCTCTCCTGTGATGTATATATGCCCACAGCCTCTCCTGTGATGTATATATGCCCCCAACCCCTCCTGTGATGTATATATGCCCCCAACCCCTCCTGTGATGTATATATGCCCCCAGCCCCTCCTGTGATGTATATATGCCCAAACCCCTCCTGTGATGTATATATTCCCCAACCCCTCCTGTGATGTATATATGCCCACAGCCTCTCCTGTGATGTATATATGCCCCCAACCCCTCCTGTGATGTATATATGCCCCAGTCCCTCCTGTGATGTATGTGCCTCCAGTGTCTCCTATGTAATGTTAGTTGTGAGAAGTAACATGACCAATATCACCGAGCATCACAGCCGCACCAAAGAGAAGCAGCTCCAGCCACCACAATAGGGGTGCAGGTGGGAGTTAATTGTTTGACATGCGGCCCTCGAAGGTTGATAGAAATTTCCAAATGTCCCCCAGCAGAAAAAAGGTTCCCCACCCCTGCTATAAAAAGTTACTGTGTCTTATCATCTGATACCAGTTATAGAATCTCATTCTATGCTGACCACTTTGGAAAGAGCCTTTCTCAAAAAAAACTGAAGAGTTGTGACTTTTCCAGCTGTGGTGTTTAGTTGCATTAGAAGAGTTTGAAGTTGTTGAAGTTGCATGGTCTGTCCCCCTAAATTTTTGTTTTGCTTTGACCGGCACTCCTCTCATTTGCTGCAGGCGTTTTTAATTAGCAGGAGACTTGAGGGGTTCTGCCTTTTCTTGCTCTCAGGTCACAGACTGGGAGCTTCTGGAAGGTGAGTTGTCCAGCTCCTTTCACAGAGTGTTGGTGCTGTGTGACGGCCATTGTTGTGGTGGCTTTGTGTCTGTGGGGCGGTGTGGCCTTGAGTCTTGGGGGCTCAGCCTTGCAGCATAGTTGTTGTGAAGCAGCAAGTATCCTGCACTGACGTCGCAACAGTGGTTGGCGCACGTTGCCGTACCTTTTAAGGCTTAAACAATGTAGAGGCCCACTCAGAGGCTTGCTGTGACAAGGCAGTGGGCTTCATACAGTCTGATCAGAATGTTAAACCAAGAACATCATGTTCAGGTATATAAATTTTTGCCTAGCAACATTAGATCAACTTATGATTTTTGGATGTGCGGTTCATGTCTTCTCTACAGTTATGTCACATAGAATAGCTTGAAGTGTTTGCCTTTCGAGTCAATGTTCCCTGTTTGTTTCCCTTCCCATGTGTTATATTATTGCAGTGGTGAGACTAGTGTTCTCACTGGCCTACTCACTAGCCAGGGTCAGTTCAGGGAAGGCAAGGGCCTAGGCCTGTGACAGTGACAGGGGTAAAAACCCGTATAGGGAGCATAGGATACAGATTCAGGTGAGCTGCAGGAGGTGTCTCTTTTCCCTATCGCCAGGGGCTTCCTTCTATACCATTACCATGGATACCCTTCTGTTGCGCTGCACACTGAGCATCTGTACGCTTGGGTGTGACATTTTTCCATTGGAATATAGTTTTTCAGGGATTTCAACAGTACTTGTCCCCTTCTTCTACTCCTTGACCACTATTTCAACTTTTGGCAAGTGTGGTGCAAAAATCAAAAAATGTGTAATTTGTCAGCAACTTTTTTGTAAGTTCTAGCACAGTTTGTGGCTTTTTGGGACATAAATATCTTACATAAACTATTTGATAAATGTGTTAGTGGCCTATAGATTAACAACTGATATCTATGACACCTAGTGATCATCAGTCATATTTTTTACTTCTCAATATTGATGGACACAAAAGTTTTCATTTCTCCAGCGTGAAAAGTCTGACAACAGGGAACAAAAGATTGCATTAAATAATGGGATAAATAGTGAATTAAGGTGTAAGGTGCCTTTAAGTGGCATTTAATAGTTTGGTTTGGAAGAGGTTAATTCTGAAGAGACAATTCATGTCCCCTTGATTAGATCTGCCAAAGGCAGTAAATTGTGTCTGAGTGGAGTGGCACTACATTCAGCTATTTCCCAGTTGGTCCAGATAATATGTCACTTTGTAAAGCATTATCCACAAGGACAAGAAGATTAATTATATGATGGCATTCATTATAATATCTGACTTTACTAGCGGAAGCAGGCCTATCAATTAGAAAGTGACATCTTTATGCATCGTAGCAGGAGACTGCAGCATTCTTCTGACCTGACACGTGATGTCATGTTGTGATGTCATCGCCTTGGATCATCCCAACTTCTCTCTTTCTCAAGTCAGCAGAGGGATAGTCACAAAGGTAAAGATTAGCCCATTTATCATACACGTATATTATACTTTTTTCTTCTTTTATATCTGTACATCACAGGAATACAAGCACCTCATAACGTGGCATGTACTAAGTGGGGGACACATTTAGCAGTGATCTCAGCAAGAATTCTTAAAGGGGTTGGCTGACAGTAAATAAAAATGTGGTAGCATGATTTGTTTAAAGAGAACGTGTCAACTGATTCATGCTTCCCAAACCGCGGGCAGCAGTAATCAGATCCTGGCATTTCACAGGTAGCACAGGGTGTGATGATAGAACCAGGGACCGGGACTCCTAAACTGGCCCTCAGGCTAGGAGTACCCTAGCTGTCCCTGATCCCAGAGATACTTATGATGGTGACTATGTCTGGGTCGCCTTCCTTGTCCTGCTCCTGTACAGCCCTGAGCTAACACCCCGTATCCCTCACCCAGTGGAGGGCCGGGACAGGAGTGGTAGAAACCACAGATAAGGACAAACAGGGGAAACCATACCTCAATTACACAGCATGCTCACACAGAGATATTAGACAAGTGATAAGGAAGAAAATAGGAGCAGGGAGGAAATAATGAGACGATGAGAGAACTTCACAACTCCACGTACAAAGCAATACAATCACCAGCAGGACTGGGATACAACAGCACACAGACCGGTGTAGCTAAATCTATAGTCAGCATGGGAAGACAGGCTCCTCCATCTTAAAAAGGCAGGGAGTGTCTGTGAAAGGTCTCCCACAACATGTGATCCAAGAGGTAACCAGCAGGCTAGCAGAAATTAACTCCTGAAAGCCCGATCACTAATGAGGATACAGCTGGTCGATGCCCGAGCCTGTCAGTGTAACTCAGATGCACCAAACGAGGCATAGTGTGGAGTGTCAGATTCTGCAGTGCAAACGGTGTCAGATGCCATAACACTCAGTGAGTTTAGAGCCAAACACTGTGTGACAACAGCTTACACCAATGTCTAGGCCCTGCCAACTGGGGACCATAGCCGTGCACAAGATCAGTCGGGTTCAGCCCCTGGCCAGGCTCTTCCCAGTGCTGCTAGAGGTAAATGACAGGCATCTCCCTTCTGTACATAGAGAGAGGCCTGTCAATCATCTGCAGCAATCGCACTAGTCTCATCTCCAACTATTGTCCCCTGACAGATCTTTTGACTAAACAAACAACATGCCCGAGGGTATCCCCCCGCCCTAGGGACAATTAATGCGATTGCACCATAAATGTTTAATCAAATATAATTTTATTGTGAAAAAATATAAAAAACATTCAAAAAGTGGAAAACAGGGAGCCACCAGGAGGGACACTAACCGCTATACAGAAGCCGATAATACCCATATTCTTGATTATCAAAACCACCAATTATTATGTGTTACAATTATGCAAATGATGTCCATTTATGTACATATAATGCCTCTTTGAAAAAGCATTAGTGAAACGTACGTTAGTGGTGGAGGGACACGCCAACGTTGCTGATTGTTACAAGGTAATGCCGTATTTAGTGGTATTATTTCTATCAATGGACTGTTTCTTTACATTATCGTGGGTATGACCTTTTGCTCCAGGTATAGTGACGCCATGTCCATGGTATATCTGGATGTGGGGAAGATAATTTGTTAAATATCCAATCCAACGCTGAGGTTTCATGGGAGCACAGTTAGCTGGTCCCTTATACATATGTAAGTGAATCAAGCCATACAGCCGTGGTTTATTTCTTCTTCCCCTACATGCCGGTATATTATGTGATGGGTCATATTTAACAAATAGTGTGTTATGCCTTTTTGCACGCTGCACTTTAATTGGTTTTGTGTACGGTGTACATGTGCAGATCATTTATGATATACAGATCCGGTTTTTAGTGGATGCGGCTTTAGGATTGTCATTCTATAGTTCACTGGATGCAATTTAGTAATTGTAACATATGTATAATCTTTGGTCCATATACGAACGGATACTGGCATTGCCTTATTAACATTATATGTACATAAATGGACACCATTTGCATAATTGTAATGCATAATAATAATTTTTGGTTTTGATAATCAAGAATATGGGTATTATCGGCTTCTGTATAGCGGTTAGTGTCCCTCCTGGTGGCTCCCTGTTTTCCACTTTTTGAATGTTTTTTATATTTTTTCACAATAAAATTATATTTGATTAAACATCTATGGTGCAATCGCATTAATTGTCCCTAGGGCGGGGGATACCCTCGGGCATGTTGTTTTGTTAGTTTAAGTTGTGTGTGTACTAATTATATGCAAAGGACAACTTGTTGATTTAACTAGATCTTTTGACTAGTCCGGTGCTGCCCCATGTTCGATTCTTCCCACCGCTGTTACAGGTGATAGCGAGAAACCTGCCAATCAGCTGCAGCAACATTGGCACATGTCAGTGGGGTGGTGCTATACTAGTCTTGTCTCCGACTATGGTTTCACCAAATCTTTAAAGTATATTTTCTCTGAAACCCTGGAGTGTTTCAGAGTAAAGTATGCCAGGAAACAACTGTGCAGGCAGGATCTGTTCCTGCAAAATGAACAGATGACAGGTTCCCTTTAAAAATGATAGGGCATATTGACCTTCCAGCACTTCTCAGGACCTTCCCCCCAGCATCCAAGTGTGACGCCCTGGACTAGCCAGGTAGTCACAGACATTACACCTTACACACCCCCTCCGCTAGACAGTTACACCAGTCAAACAAAAACCCTTGTTGCCTCCCTCCAGGGTCTGATGTCCACACCAGGTGGGGTGGAGCCAGGCGGTTGGTCCCACCCACTGAGGAGTTCACAGGTCTGGAGGCGGGAAAACAGACAGATTAGTTTTGGAGGTGAAAGTGAGGAGACAGAAACTGTCGGTGTCTGGGTAGGGGCCCAGACACAAACAGCAAGGTTGGCAGACGGTGGTGGCCATCTGCAGGAGTTAGTGAATCTCTGCAGAGCCGTAGGACCGGGTTCGGGCGTTGGCCCGCCGGTACCGAACCGGGGAGCGAAGTGAAGCTAAGCACACAGGCAGGGCCATCGGACCCCGACCAGGCTTGGAGCCTCCGACAATAGTCAAATCAGAGTGTGACAGGAACCCCAGGGGTTTCCCAACAACCAAGACCCAACATAAGGCAACAGTCCACACCGAGAGGATATACAGCCACCGCCACAGGCTAGAGATCCAAGGGCCAGCACCTGCGGGCAAAACGGGCTCCTACGGCACCCATACGACGGGGAGCGGACTACCGGTGGGCAACCACAGGAGTCAGAACATTCTAACAGGTGCAGGGAAAGACAGCCACCATCAGCCGTCCGGGGAGAGCACAACAACACTGCAGCCGGCTGTCATTGACTGTCTGAGTGTGGCGAGCGCGTCCCCTCCGCCCACGACACAAGCATCTCCTGTGCAGGCCACTCATGACCAACCACCCCCCCTTCCTCGGCATCTCCAGTGCAGGCCAGTCAGGACCCCTTTTCTGGCATCTCCAGTGCAGGCCACTCAGGACACCTTCCCCGACATCTCCAATGCAGGCTGCTCAGGACCAGTCTTCCCGGCATCACCACTGCAGGCCACTCAGAACACCTTCACCGACACCTCCAGTGCAGGCGGCTTAGGACCAGCCCACCCCTCCGGCATCTCCAGTGCAGGCCACTCAGGGGACCATCCCCAGAACCTCCAGTGGAGGCCTCTCAGGACTAGCCCACCCCTCCGGCATCTCCAGTACAGGCCACTCTGGGGACCTTCCCCAGCACCTCTAGTGCAGGCCGCTCAAGACGCCATCCCAGCATCACCAGTGCAGGTCGCTCAGGACCCCTTCCCCTGCATCTCCAGTGCAGGTTGCTCAGGACACCTTCCCCCGCATCTCCAGTGCAGGCCGCTAAGGACCAGCCCGCCCCCACCCACTGGAATTTTCAATGCAGGCCGCTTAGGACCCCTTCCCCGGCTTCTCCAGTTCAGGCCGCTCAGGACCACTTTAATATATACTGCAAAATGTTCACTGCACTAAGAATTCCAAACTGCACTTTTTTAAAAAACTTGAGATTTTTGGCAAAAATTTGAGCTACCCCGCCACATCACGGCAAATCTCTTTGGGGCAGTCCTACTCTAAAACATTTTTATTTAAAGTGTGCCATACGGCCTCACATATGAAAAAGTAGAGCTGTCCATAGCAGCACCTACCGTGCTTTTCAATCCCGTACCCATGACTGAATCATGGCTCTGGGCGGGACAGGCCAAGCAAATGCTGCATGAAATAATTAGCCTGTGGACAGGGCTTGATGGCTGAGATGGCTCAAGAAATTGCAATTTTTTAAAAAAGTTCTGTTTGGAATTTTTAGTGCAGTGCACATTTTGCAGTATATATTAATTTTGTTGAGTTGGCTTTTTTGTTGTTTTTCTTCATTGAATTGTGGTTGTGGTTGATTCCCATCTTGCCGTGCACTTTAATTTTATTTTTCCACCTGTCTTGTTTTTGGCTGGTTTTTGTCAATTGGTGGCTGTTCACATTCAGCCATCAAGCCCTGTCCACAGGCTGTTTATTTCATGCAGCATTTGCTTGGGCCTGTCCCGCTCACAGCCATGATTCAAATTTTTTTAAAAAGTGCAGTTTGGAATTTTTAGTGCAGTGCACATTTTGCAGTATATAGGTTGTCGCTCAGGACCACTTCCCTGGCATCTACAGTGCAGGCCGCTCAGGAGCAGCCCACCCCTTCGGCATCTCCAGTGCAGGTCACTCAGGGGAGCTTCCCCAGCACCTCTAGTGCAGGCTGCTCATGACCCCCATCCCAGCATCACCAGTGCAGGCCGCTCACGACCAGCCCACCCCTACGGCATCTCCAGTGCAGGCCGCTCAGGCCCCATCCCAGAATCTCCAGTGCAGGCTGCTCAGGACCCCTTCCCCGGCATCTCCAGTGGAGGCCGCTTAGGACCCCTTCCCCGGCATCTCCAGTGCAGGCCGCTCTGGACCATCCCAACCCCCCTCCTCGCAGCATCTCCAGTGCAAGCCGCTCAGGACACTTTCCCCGCATCTCCAATGTAGGCCGCTCAAGACCCCAATCCCGGCATCTCCAGTGCAGGCCGCTCAGGAAGTCTGCAGTGGCTCCGGAAGCAATGCCTGCTCTGTTCGGAAGACACAGCGAATGAGCACAAAAAAGTGGAATGCTTTGGTTGATTATTTTTAATCAATCCTTGTCTTTAAAAGTTTTTTTTTACTGTCAAACAACCCCTTTACGTGAACTCTTCTGTTTATAAAAGTTCGAGACCTATCAAATCCTATGCTGGACTTGGACTTGAGAGTGCAAATACTCAATAAAAACAAAAAAGTCTGAGTGTCCTTTGTAAAGAAAAAAAAAATAAACAAAAACAGAAGGAGACCTAGACTTCTTACGGGACTAGTTCACCACCACTAAAGTCAATATGGCTGGGGTTTATAACTGTGGTGTAAAACGAAGAAACAAGGACGGCGTCTCGAAAGTAAATCATAGCTGTGTCTCTTTTAAATATTTCCACACATGAATTGTTTTAGATAAACTTGCAATTTGGTCAGAATTGCGACATCCTACACGCGGAGCACTTCCATAAACCCATCTCCAATATTGAAAGCTTGAGCCTCCAGAGTAGATTAACATGGGCTGCAAAATTGCACCACTGAGCAATCCACCATTAGACATCTGATTTTGAGAGGGATTTAAATGGGGATTTGTATCATTGTTACTATTGGAATAATTTTTATTTCTATAGTGCCAAGATATTCCGCAGCACTTTACAATTCTATGTATTTTGCATTGCAAAAAAAAATTCATGGCAAATCATCATCTAATGTACATTTGTCAATGGCGTAAAATGATGGCTTGTCTGTATAAATTTACCTACAGCAGATCTGTTGCAAAATGTTCTATAAATGTCCCATTCATCTCAACAGGAGCTGATTGTCAATGGCAGAAATTTCAGCAACATAAAGGGTACTTTACACGCTGAGATATCGGTATCGATATCGCTAGCGAACGTACCCGCCCCCGTCGTTAGTACGTCGTGGGCAAATCGCTGCCCATGGCGCACAACATCGCTTACACCCGTCACACGGACTTACTTGCCTAGCGACGTCGGTGTGACCGGCGAACTGCCTCCTTTCTAAGGGGGCGGTTCGTCATAGTGACATCATTAAGTGGTCGCCCAATAGCAGAGGAGGGGAGGAGATGAGCTGGCCAAACATTCCGCCCACCTCCTTCCTACCTCATTGCCAGCGGGACGCAGGTTCGGTGAGTTTCCTCGTTCCTGCGGTGTTACACATAGCGATGTGTGCTGCCGCAGGAACAACAAACAACCTCGCTACTCACCTGTCAACGATTTTTGGTGTTGGAGCGACCTCTCCAATACCAACGATTTTACCTCTTTTGCGATCATTTTAGGTCGCTCCTTGGTGTCACACGCTGCGATGTTGCTATCGGCGCCGGATGTGCGTCACAAACACCGTGACCCCGACGATATATCGCTAGCAATGTCGCAGTGTGTAAAGCACCCTTAAGTCCCTGTTCAGACGCTGCTGCCAGACCCGACATCTCCACAAATCCTTCTGTATCGCAGACGGGTGGAGGAGCTGCCTGCTATTATATATACTGCTCTTGTTTGTAAAAACGGATGAGAATGTGCTGCAATATTTTCCACGTAAACCTAATGTCAGTGTGGAAAATGGCTGATGGGCACGAGCATGGTGGTCTGTGAGCCGTCCGCAAGCATTGAGAGCACACTGACTACACAGACAGTTGTCTGGACACAGCTTCATGGAAATTTAAAGTGGAGGATGAGATTGGAAGGTCCAAACTCTATCTGAAGCCGATATTTTGGGATTGTCCTTAGAGCATGACCGGACAAACGTTAAAGCCACGATTCATTATTCGCTCATTTGCATTATTATTTATTTATTTATTTTTTAAAAAGACATCTTTTTTCTATCTTATGGTCATTGTTGTTGTTTTTGCACCAAATCCTTCAACATGGCAAATGCGTGTTGATTAATTTAGCTTAAAGGGAACCTGTCGGGTGCAATATGTGTCGCGGGCGGAGGGGACGCGCTCGCCACGCTCGTGTCCGGGGCTTCTGCTGCTGCTGCTCGGTGGCTCGAGCGGTGGACCGGACCCGGGAACTCGAGCAGCGCTCCTCACCCGTGAGTGAAAGGGGATGGTTTGTTTGGGGAGATGGTTCGTGACGCCACCCACGGAACGTGGTGATGATGGCACCACCGCTGCTGGTGACGGGGATCCCGGGAGAGATGGTAGGGAGCAGCGAGGATGTTGCCCCCTCCGTGGGTAGGGGGTTGGTGATCCCGGGGCCCGGTGGTGTAACGGGGAGGCTGGATGTTTGGGGTGCAGGGTTGCAGGGACAGTGCGGCGCGGTGCCGGACGGCACTGGTGTACTCACTCAGACAATCACTGACAGAGTCTCTGGTAAACCAAAACGGCCGGATGGACGGGTCCCGCAGCCGGCTGCAGTGTTGTTGTGCTCTCCCCGGACGGCTGATGGTGGCTGTCTTTCCCTGCACCTTTTAGAATGTTCTGACTCCTGTGGTTGCCCACCGGTAGTCCACTCCCCGGCGTATAGGTGCCGTAGGAGCCCGTTTTGCCCGCAGGCGCTGGCCCTTGGATCTCTAGCCTGTGGCGGTGGCTGTATATCCTCACGGTGTGGACTGCTGCCTTCTGTCGGGACTTGGTTGTTGGTGAACCCCTGGGGTTCCTGTCACACTCGGATTTGACTATTGACAGCGGCTCCAAGCCTGGTCGGGGTCCGATGGCCCTGCCTGTGTGTGCTTAGCTTCACTCCACTCCCCGGTTCAGTACCGGTGGGCCATCGCCCAGCCCCGGTCCTTACGGCTTTGCAGAGTTCCACCAACTCCTGCAGACGGCCACCACCATCTGCCAACCTTGCTGTCAGTGCCTGGGCTCCTACCCAGGCACACGCAGACCTTTTCCTCCTCTCACTTTCACCTCCTAAACCGATCTGTCTCCTTTTCCCACCTCCAGGCCTGTGAACTCCTCGGTGGGTGGGGCCAACCGCCTGGCTCCGCCCCACCTGGTGTGGACATCAGACCCTGGAGGAAGGCAACAAGGGTTTTTGTCTGACTGTTGTTACTGTCTAGGGTGGGGGGTGTGTATGTTGGTATATATGTGACTACCTGGCTAGTCCAGGGCGTCACATATGCACTTAGGACCACGAGCAGTTCTGGGTGAATATTGCTAATCGATGCCTAACTGTCCCTGTATACACTAGCACAGATAAAGAGATATACAGAAAAAGTATTTCTAAAGATCCCATATGATATGCTAATGAGCACAGGGACTAGTCCCCTAGACGTTAGTTCCCTTGGGCTAGTTGGCCCCCTTAGCATATAAACACGTCCCTGTGGGCGTGCTAACATACTAATGAATGCACAGTGTCAGAGGATGATCTCACTCACCTCTGCTGCCACTGAGCCTGACTCTTGGATTTCGGGTCAGTGTGCATGATCCCAGACTTTCGGTCATACTCACTATGAAGCCGCGTGCACGCGTCCTGGCTTCAAACTGGTATAGTGCGCATGACCAAAAGTCCTGGATCATGCATGCGTACTGAGTCGAAATCCAGCGTCGGACGCACATTCATTATCATCTTAGCACAGCCACAGGTATGTGCTTACATGCTAAGGGGGCTAACTAGCCAAGGGAACTAATGCCCTTGTGACTAGTCCCTGCGCTCATTAGCATATCATAAAGGATCTTTAGAAATACTTTTTCTAAAGATCTCTTTATCTATGCTACTAGATACAGGGACAGTTAAGCAGGCTTTACACGCAACGACATCGCTAACGAAATGTCCTTGGGCTCACTGAAATCGTGACGCATATCCGGCCTCGTTAGCGACGTCTTTGCGTGTGAAACGCACGAATGACTGTTAACAATCAAAATTACTCACCTGATCGTTGATCGTTGTCCGGTCGTTCTAATCCCGATTATCGTTGCTGTTTCAGGATGCAGGTTGTTCGTCGTTCCTGCGGCAGCACACATCGCTATGTGTGATACCGCAGGAACGAGGAACATCACCGTACCTGCGGCCGCCGGCAATGAGGAAGGTAGGAGGTGGGCGGGATGTTACGGCTGCTCATCTCCGCCCCTCCGCTTCTATTGGGCAGCCGCTTAGTGACGCCGCTGTGACGCTGCACGAACCGCCCCCTTAGAAAGGAGGTGGTTCCCGGCAACAGCGATGTCGCAGGGCAGGTAAGTCCATGTGATGGATGTTAGCGATGTTGTGCGCCACAGCAGCGATTTGCCCGTGACGCACAACCGATGGGGGCGGGTGCTATCGCTCGCGACATTGCTAGCAATGTTGCAGCGTATAAAGCCTGCTTTAGGCACGGATTAGCAATATGCACCCAGAACTGCTCGTGGTACTGGGTGCATATTGGATCTGACAGGTTCCCTTTAAAATCAAAGATTTTTTTTTTTTACTTAAAGTAAAAATAGTAACAAGTCATATAGTCTTCATTTATGCAAAATACAATTAGACAAATGTTGCACTCCCTTACAGCACTAGAGTAAAATTGTGTAAAAATTTGGAGACACATTGAGAAGTCGCAATTGATGAATTAGGCTGAAACATCTGGATATGGAAAACCAAGGCCATAAGGTAAAACAAACCAACAAAAAACAGACAAGACAAGTATAGAAAACTTAAAAAAAAATGCAAATGACACATTGAATAAAGCTTCAACATAAAAGTTACCAATAGAATTATTTGTACTCTGGAAAAAAAGCACAAAGACAATGAATCGGGACCTACGCTTTTATGATACAATTAGAATTGGCTCCATATAACGATCATTTTTAATGTTTTCCATAACAACCTGTGTATTACAAAGGATCAAACACCAACTACTGTCATTTTAACACCCCGTAAGTCAGGAAAAACCTTGGTCAGTAGGAAGGCTAAGTAGAAGTCAGTGGACAAATTCGGACGATAATTTTGAAATAATATATATATATATCGTTCAACATTTTTTAATTATCTGCTGTTGTGACGGTTTAGTCTCGCATACTAAGGGGGTTGTCAACAACTTTGATACTGGTGACGCATCCTAACATTAGGTCATCAGTATCAGATTGGTGAGGGTCCGACACCCCCGCCCCCCACCAAGGTACTTCAGCTCCGCTCCTATTTAAGTGAGTACACTGATAACAGCCGGTGGGTCAGGATGTCTGGTGTCGGACCCCCACTTATTCAATAGCAAAATAGTGGACAACACCTGTAATGATTGTCCACATTTTGGCCTTTCTTTATCATTTACATTTTCTGATACATATATTAAAATGGATATTCCAACCAAAAGCATTTATTACTTATACTCTGGATAGGTCATCAATGCTAGGTAATAAGACTGATAATAAGGGGATAAATGATAGATCCGGAGGGGTAAAACTGCTGGGAACCCCAGCTGCTACCCCAGAGTTGCTGGTTCCTCCCTTCTGCAAAAATTGATGGTGATTTGGATGGAGCAACAAATCAGACATATGTCCTACTTTTCTAATCCATGTCAATGGCAGTCTTGCAAGACATAGGGGACCAATGTCCTCCATCCCAGGTGACTTATGGGGGATTGCCATGATCTAGTTCCCCAGTGGATAAATGAGTTATGCTCCTGGCAGGAAAATCTCTTTAGACGCTATTTGGCTTATAAGAATCACTTCCCTTTAAGCCTCTTTCACACGTCCGTAAAAATAAAGTTCGTTTTTCACGGACGTGTCAAAGATGCGTTTTGCCCTCCGTGTGCCGTGTTTATGGCACTACGTGTGTTCTCTGTGTGTTATTTGTGATAACACACGGAGAACGGGAACTTTCTGCTCACCTGTCCCTGGCGTCGCTGTCCGTGGTGCTGATCTTCGGTCTCCGGTCCTGCCGACTCCCCGCTGCTGCTGCTTCCTGCCGCAGGGAAGTGAATATGCAATGAGCATAATGAGCGGGGTCGGAAGTAAGTGACAGCAGCGGCAGAGACAGCAGGGCTGGAGAAGATGAGTAAAGATTTGTTATTTTTTTCTCAGACACATGTGTTGTCTCCGGTGCGTGTCACATGGAACACCTCTGTGTGGTCCATATGCGGGCCATGTGACATCCGTGATGACGGAGAAAAAGGACATGTCTACATGTGGAGCACACAGGCACACATATGCTCCACACATGGTTCATGGCAGAATACGCACGTGAGCGCAGACTCATTGATTTTAATGAATCTACGTGTGCCCGTGTCTCCGGTACGTGAGGAAACGGACCAAACACGTACCAGAGACACGGATGTGTGAAAGAGTCCTTAAAGGGAACCTGTCAGGTGCAATATGTACACAGAACCACGAGCAGTTCTGGGTGTATATTGCTAATCCCTGTCTAACTGTCCCTGTATATACTAGTATTGATAAAGAGATCTTTAGAAAAAGTATTTCTAAATATCTTTTACAGTATGCTAATGAGCGAGGGGATTAATCGCATGGGCGTTAGTTCCCCGGCCAATCGGCTACATTAGCATGTTAGTACGCCCCTGTGGGTGTGCTAACATGCTAATGAATATGCAGCACAACAAATCAAGAAGGCCTGCGGAGACACCACCACATGTTTCTCAACGCTGGCAGGAAACTAGTCAGGTCTTTCACTGTGAAGGAACAACCAACCCTCATCAGTGTGGAGTAGGAAACTGGCTAGTGGGAGCAATGCCTAGTAGAAGACTGCATAGGTAAAGATGGTTGACCTCGGGGAGATCAACATCCAACATACGCAGCGTCACAGGATGATCTCACTCACCTCTCTGCCGCCATCGTGTCCGACGGGGGATTTCGGCTCAGTGCGCATGACCCCGGAGTTTCGGTCATGCGCACTATGAAGCCAGGTGTACACTTCCTGGCTTCAAACTGAAGTAGTGCACATGACCCAAACTCCGGGAAGCCAAAATCCCCTGTCAGACGCGATAGCGGCGGAGAGGTGGGTGAGATCATCCTGTGACGCAGCGTATTCATTAGCATGTGAGCACACCCACAGGGGTCCACAGCAAAGTACTAATATGGTAATGGAGCCGACTGGCTTGGGGAACTAACGCTCAGGGTCTAGTCCCTGTCCTCATTAGCATACAGTAAAAGATCTTTAGAAATACTTTTTCTAAAGATCTCTTTATCTATGCTAGTGTATACAGGGACGGTTAGGCAGGGATTACAAATATACACCCAGAACTGCTCATGGTTCTCAGTGCATATTACACCTGACAGGTTCCCTTTAAGTATATAAAAATACACAAAGTTGCTAAAATTTGTAATCACATCGCTTGGTTATAAAAACTGTCAGATCTCTCCTTCACTCCCTATATCCGATTACTCGCTCGCTCATGTCATCTCCACCTAAGAAACTTCTCTAGAATTTGACCTTTTCTTACTGTTGACTCTGCAAAAACCCTTAAACCCTTACTGTCACTCTTCTTCATTGTCGTCTTGATTATTACAACTCTCTACTAATCGATCTCCATCTTACTAAACGCTCCTCTCTCCAATCTATCCTGAATACAGCAGCCAGGATCATTTTCCTCTCCAACCACTACACTGATGCCTCTGCTCTGTGCCAGTCATTGCACTGGTTGCCTATCCGCTACAGAGTACAATATAAACTTATCTTCTCAGCCACAAAGCTCTCCACAGTTCTGCACTGTCCCATCCTAAATCTCCTCCCTCATCATCACCCTACTCGTGCCCTTTGTTCTGCTAATAACCTAAAGGGCGCTTTACACGCAGCGACATCGCTCATGAAAGCACCCGCCCCCGTCGTTTGTGCATCACCGGCAAATCGCTGCCCGTGGCGCACAATATCACTAGGACCCATCACACATACTTACCTTCCTAGCAACGCCGCTGTGGGCGGCGAACATCCTCTTTTTTTAAGGGGGAGGTTCGTGCGATGTCACAGCGATGTCACACAGCGGCCGACCAATAGAAGCGGAGGGGCAGAGACCAGCCACATTAACGACACGCCCACCTTGTTGCCGGAGGACGCAAGAACGCTGTTGTTCGTCGTTCCCGGGATGTCACACGTAGCGATGTGTGCTGCCTCAGGAACGACGAACAACCTGCGTCCAGCACCAGCAACAATTTTTGGGAAATGAACGACGTGTCAATGATCGACGATTAGGTGAGTGTTTCTGATTGTTAACACTCGCTCATAGGTGTCACACGCAATGACGTTGCTAATGACGCCGGATGTGCGTTACGAATGACGTGACCCCGACGAAATCTCGTTAGCGATATCATTGCGTGTAAAGTCCCCTTAAGACTTACATCCTCTATAAGCTGAACCTCCCACTCCCATCTTCAAGACTTCTCACGAGCTGCACCAATTCTCTGGAACACACTACCCAGGACAATCTGCTTAATTCACAATACCCATAGTTTTAAGCGAGCGCTAAAAATGCATTTCTATAGACTAGCCTATCTCCTCATCTAACTATACCTGTTTTGCCTTTACAATATTTTCTTCAAAATGTGGTCCTTTTTATCACCAGTTTACACCCTCTATGCAGTTAAAAGCCCTGTGTACCTGTACTTGTACACATACTGGCTGGTGACTGATTCATGCAGCGATATAGGAATCCCCTATTTATTATTTTGATTGCCGGACCAGACAATACAAGCACTTTTAACCATTTACCTTCTGTGCCTCCCCTAATTCCTCATAGATTGTACCTTGCGGGCAGGAACCTCACTCCTCCTGTATCTGTTATTCTGTAACGTCTGAATTGTAAAGCGCTGCGGAATATGTTGGCGCTATAGAAATAAATATTATTTGGTGATGGGAAAGTTGGATGACAATAAACCTTGTCACTATTGTATTCTCCTTAAGGGTACTTTACACGCAGCGATATCGCTATCGATATTGCTAGCGAGCGTACCCGCCCCCGTCAGTTGTGCGTCAAGGGCAAATCGCTGCCCGTGGCGCACAACCTCACTAACACCCGTCACACTATACTTACCTGCCTACGACGTCGCTGTGGCCGGCGAACCGACTCCTTTCTAAGGGGGAAGTTCGTTCTGCGTCACAGCGACGTCACTAAGCGGCTGCCCAATAGAAGTGGAGGGGCGGAGATGAGCGGGACGAACATCCTGCCCACCTCCTTCCTTCCTCATTGCGGGCGGATGTTTCTCGTTCCTGCGGTGTCACACGTAGCGATGTGTGCTGCCACAGGAACGACGAACAACCAGCGTCCTGCGACAGCAACGATAATCGGGAAAGGAACGACGCGTCAACGATCAACGATTAGGTAAGTAATTTGGATCGTTAACACACACGCAACGACGTCACTAACGAGGCCGGATGTGCGTCACGAATTCCGTGACCCCAACGACATCTCGTTAGCGATATCGTTGCGTGTAAAGCCCGCTTTAGAATATTATCTATTTATAAGATCAGCCCCCATGTTATTGAAAAACTAAGTCAGGATTTTAGGAAAATTGAGTGACACTTTATACATTAGTGACCTCTTTATCTGTCACCCATCTTTCTAAAAAAGAAATACAACTAAGAAACTGCATTTTAGGGGTGTTTTTTTTAATATACTATAAAATAACATTTTGTTTCTCAAATTTAAAGGGCCATCACAACACCAATACAGAAAAAAAAAATAGATGACCCCCATGTACATAGCTGATGTGCACAGGTCCTGCGGCTGGACCCAGACAATGATCTGGTACATGAATGGTATATACACACAACTAATGAATGGTCCTGGATTGCGAGAAACAGTCCTAGTCCTGCTGTGGCTGATAGTGGGCTTTCCCAGTCTATACACACAGTACAACGCCTTTTTAAGGTAAACTGTTCTTTATAAAAACAAAACAAAAAAAAAGTGCAGCGTTGCTATCACCAAGTGGCGATCAGGGCAGTCATAGAACTAGTATTTCTGCAATGGAAGCTGCAGACAAGTTTTTCCAGATCTCGGCCACTGTCACATTTTCACACATTTCTTTTAAAGGCTGTAATAGAAATTAATGCTAATTTGCCCTGGGAAATATTTGTCACTGAAATATTCAGCCATTACGTCACTTATTCGCGAACAGGGAATGACATAGAGGGAGCGAGGCGCAGATCTCACAGTCAGGAGTCTCGTAAAGTTGGGTGACAATTCCCATAGTGGCCATTTATGACATCACCCAACTTTCCCAGAGGCAGATACAACTTGAAATAAGAGGACAAGTCATGAATTGCTGATTGCTTTTCCCTAGATGTCATTTCTATCACCCTTCAGTTTTATACATTGTATCTTGTTGTGCGTTATTTTGTAAATATTGACAGAAAGGAGAAAAAAATCTAATACCTTGGCAATGGCCTCACCCTCTAAGAAAATAAATAATAAAAAAGTTAAGTGTGCCATCCTGCACCATGTCCCAACCTTGGCATCTTACAAGATCACTTTCTGGTCTGCACCATTGAAATATTGGAACCCTGATAGGGATTGTTGCTGCTCATTCTCTCATTTCTGCAAAGATCCGATCTGACATTATGTCACCAACCATTTATGCAATGAAAACAAACCATAGTAAAGGTGTCAGCCTGAGGACCCTTACCAGCCAGGCTTGTGTGCTGCTTGTTCTTCCAAGGAGCCATTGGCATCAGTAATGTCCTGTGCTCAGCATCCTGCCCTGCAACCAGCGCTGCCCTCCACGATCGGATGCTTGTATTGATCGTCCTTCTCCGGTCTCCAGTGATGGACCCGCCCAGGCTGGTGCTATTCTCCGGAGAGGGGCAGGTAACATCAATCTGGAGCCTGGCTTCACCCTCCAGCCCCAGCCTGCTAACGCGCAGGCGCAGCCCTCCTCCCTCTCTGCCCACATCATTCATTCCAGTCTGCAGATGTAGTCACTGCACGGGCTGGAGGGGTGCAGGGGAAGGGACCCCCACTCTGTATGGGCAGCTGCTTGTAAAGAGCAGTGCCAATCAGCACACTCCAACATTATCAATGAGGTATATCATCCAACATGTGCAATAATGCACAACAGGATTATTATATTATTGCATGCATCCAAGGATGCTTCAGTGTTACCCCTGCCTGGAATAGTAATATATATATATATATATATATATATATATATATATATATATATATATATATATATATATATATATACATACATATATATATATATATATACATATATATATATATATATATATACACTTTTTCAAAGAAAACTGAATGAGGTGTATCCAAACTTTTGGTCTCTACTATGTATATATATATATATATATATATATATATATATATATATATTACCCCTGCCTGGAATAGTAAGACATATATATATATATATATATATATATATATATATATATATATATATATATATATATACACAGTACAGACCAAAAGTTTGAAAGTTTGGATACACCTCATTCAAAGAGTCTTCTTTATTTTCATGGCTCTGAAAATTGTAGATTCACATTGAAGGCATCAAAACTATGAATTAACACATGTGGAATGAAATACTTAACAAAAAAGTGTGAAACAATTGAAAATATGTCTTATATTCTAGGTTCTTCAAAGTAGCCACCTTTTGCTTTGATTACTGCTTTGCACACTCTTGGCATTCTCTTGATGAGCTACAAGAGGTAGTCACCGGAAATAGTCTTCCAACAGTCTTGAAGGAGTTCCCAGAGATGCTTAGCACTTCTTGGCCCTTTTGCCTTTCACTCTGTGGTCCAGCTCACCCCAAACCATCTCGATTGGGTTCAGGTCTGGTGACTGTGGAGGCGAGGTCATCTGGCGTAGCACCCCATCACTCTCCTTCTTAGTTAAATAGGCCTTAAACAGCCTGGAGGTGTGTTTGGGGTCATTGTCCTGTTAAAAAATATATGATGGTCCAACTAAACGCAAACCGGATGGAATAGCACGCCGCTGCAAGATGCTGTGGTAGCCATGCTGGTTCAGTATGCCTTCAATTTTGAATAAATCCCCAACAGTGTCACCAGCAAAGCACCCCCACACCATCACACCTCCTCCTCCATGCTTCATGGTGGGAACCAGCCATGTAGAGTCCATCCGTTCACCTTTTCTGCGTCGCACAAAGACACGGTGGTTGGATCCAAAGATCTCAAATTTAGACTCATCAAAACAAAGCACAGATTTCCACTGGTCTAATGTCCATTCCTTGTGGTCTTTAGCCCAAACAAGTCTCTTCTGCTTGTTGCCTGTCCTTAGCAGTGGTTTCGTAGCAGCTATTTTACCATGAAGGCCTGCTGCACAAAGTCTCCTCTTAACTGTTGTTCTAGGGATGTGTCTGCTGCTAGAACTCTGTGTGGCATTGACGAGGTCTCTAATCTGAGCTGCTGTTAACCTGCGATTTCTGAGGCTGGTGACTCGGATAAACTTATCCTCCGCAGCAGAGGTGACTCTTGGTCTTCCTTTCCTGGGGCGGTCCTCATGTGAGCCAGTTTCTTTGTAGCGTTTGATGGTTTTTGCCACTGCACTTGGGGATACTTTCAAAGTTATCCCAATTTTTCGGACTGACTGACCTTCATTTCTTAAAGTAATGATGGCCACTCATTTTTCTTTACTTAGCTACTTCTTTCTTGTTCAGTTGTTTCACACTTTTTTGTGAAGTATTTCATTCCACATGTGTTAATTCATAGTTTTGATGCCTTCAATGTGAATCTACAATTTTCAGTCATGAAAATAAAGAAAACTCTTTGAATGAGAAGGTGTGTCCAAACCATATATATATATATATATATATATATATATATATATGTATATATATATATATATATATATATATATATATATATATATATATATACATATATATTTATGTATATAGATAGATATATATACAGCTCTGGGAAAAATTAAGAGACCACTGCAAAATTGTCAGTCTTTCTGATTTTTCTCTTAATAGATATATTTTTGAGTGAAATGTAAATTGTTCTTTTATTCTATAAACTACTGTCAATGTCTCCGAATTTCAAAGCGATTGAGTTTTATTTTCTGAAAATGAGAAATGGTCAAAATAACAAAACAATGCATTGCTTTCAGACCTCAAATAATGGAAACAAAACAAGTTCATAATCCTTTAGAAACAACAATACTAATGTTATAACTCAGGAAGATTCAGAAATCAATATTTTGTGAAATAACCATGATTTTTAATCACAGCTTTCATGCGTCTTGGCTGCTTTCCACCAGTCTTTCACACTGCTTTTGGGTGACCTTATGCCACTCCTGGCGCAAAAATGTAAGCAGTGATTCTTTGTTTGATGGCTTGTGGCTATCCATCTTCCTCTTGATTACATTCCAGAGGTTTTCAATTGGGTTCAGGTCTGGAGATTGGGCTGGCCATGACAGGGTTTTGATGTGGTGGTCTTTCATCCACACATTGATTGACCTAGCTGTGTAGCATGGCGCTTTGTCTTGCTGGAAAAAAACAATCAAAAAGACTGCTGGAACACCATTGTAAATGTGAACTGGGTGCTAACCAAAAAATACATAATCTATATGAAGTGAAAGCTGCACACCAAATTCAGACAAATATAAACAACCATAACTGCTTTAGAATACATAAGAAATGAAAAATATAACTAGCCATTTGAAAAATTGAAAAAATGTTTTAAATGTGACATTGCATAACTGCTGAGGATTATTTGAAAAAAAAAGAGATATTTAGCTAATGTATTGATCAATTCATTAGTGCCCCGTAACCAACTTCATGGTAATCTCTTATTTATGGGGTACCTAACCAAATGTTACCTCTATGTGCGGTTGAAACCTGCTGTGTATGGGAAGCAAGGGACCTGGCTATACAGGAAGTGGAATAATCATGGCTAAAGGGCGAGACTGGGTTCTCAGACAGAAAAAAACTGCAAACAATCAATAAGACTGCTGGAACACTATTGTAAATGTGAACAGGGTGCTAGCCAAAAAAATACACAATCTATATAAAGTGAAAGCTGCACACCAAATTCAGAGAAATATGAACAAACATAACTGCTTTAGGATACATAAGAAATGAAAAATACAGCTAGCCATATAAAAAAATTGAAAAATGTTTTTGAATGTGACATTGCATAACTGCTGAGGATTATTTGCATAAACTGCATAACAATCAAAAAGACTGCTGGAACACCATTGTAAATGTGAACAGGGTGCTAGCCAAAAAATAAGAGATTACCGTGAAGTTGGTTATGCGGCAGTAATGAATTGATCAATACATTAGCTAAATATGTCTTTTTTTTTTTTTCAAATAATCCTCAGCAGTTATGCAATGTCACAGTTAAACATTTTATTCAATTTTTCATATGGCTTTTTGTATTTTTAATTTCTTATGTATCCTAAAGCAGTTATGCTTGTTCATATTTCTCTGAATGTGGTGTGCAGCTTTCACTTCATAAAGATTGGGTATTTTTTGGCTAGCACACTGTTCACATTTACAACGGTGTTCCAGCAGTCTTTTTGATTGTTATGCAGTTTTTTTTCTGTCCGAGAACCCAGTCTCGCCCTTTAGCCATGATTATTCCACTTCCTATATAGCCAGGTCCCTTGCTTCCCATACACAGCAGGTTTCAACCACACATAGAGGTAACATTTGGTTAGGTACCCATGCACACAAGCAGGTTTTAACCGTATAATAGAGTTAACATTTGGTTAGGGACCCCATAAATAAGAGATTACCGTGAAGTTGGTTATGGGGCAGTAATGAATTTATCAATATATTAGCTAAATATCTCTTTTTTTCAAATAATCCTCAGCAGTTATGCAATGTCACATTTATTTTTTTTTTTTCAATTTTTCATATGGCTAATTGTATTTTTCATTTCTTATAGATCCTAAAACAGTTATGCTTGTTCATATTTCTCTGAATTTGGTGTGCAGCTTTCACTTCATATACTGCTGGAAAAAAACAGTCCTCAGAGTTGGGGAACATTGCCTGAGCAGAAGGAAGCAACTGTTTTTCCAGGATAACCTTGTATGCGGCTTGATTCATACGTCCTTCACAAAGTTTAATCTGCCCAATTGGACTATAGAGGACTGGAGTAATATCTTCTCTGATGAGTCTAATTTTCAGCTTTGTCCAACAGCTGGTTGTCGAATAGTTAAGCTGGTGTCACACACAACGACGACGACAACGACGTCGCTGCTACGTCACCATTTTCTGTGACGTTGCAGCGACGTCCCGTCGCTGTCGCTGTGTGTGACATCCAGCAACGACCTGGCCCCTGCTGTGAGGTCGCCGGTCGTTGCTGAATGTCCAGCTTCATTTTTTGGTCGTCACTCTCCCGCTGTGACACACACATCGCTGTGTGTGACAGCGAGAGAGCGACGAAATGAAGCGATCAGGAGCCGGCACTGGCAGCTGCGGTAAGCTGTAACCAGCGTAAACATCGGGTAACCAAGGGAAGACCTTTCCCTAGTTACCCGATGTTTACGCTGGTTACCAGCCTCCGCCGCTCTTGCTGCCAGCGCCGGCTCCTGCACTGTGACATGTGGCTGCAGTATGCATCGGGTAATTAACCCGATGCATACTGTAGCAAGGAGAGCAAGGAGCCAGCGCTAAGCAGTGCGCGCGGCTCCCTGCTCTCTGCACTGTGACATGTAGCTGCAGCACACATCGGGTTAATTAACCCGATGTGTGCTGCAGGAGAGCAAGGAGCCAGCGCTAAGCGCGGCTCCCTGCTCTCTGAACATGTAGCACAGCGACGTTATGATCGCTGCTTCTGCTGTGTTTGACAGCTAAGCAGCGATCATAACAGCGACTTACAAGGTCGCTGTTACGTCACCGAAAATGGTGACGTAACAGCGACGTCGTTGTCGCTGTCGTTTAGTGTGAACCCAGCTTTAGACAAAAACCTGGAGAGGCGTACAAGCCACAGTGTCTTGCATCCACTGTGAAATTTGGTGGAGGATCGGTGATGATCTGGGGATGCTTCAGCAAGGCTGGAATTGGCAGACTAAACTTTGTGATGAATAAGTTATCTCCTTTTTTGGCTGTAGTTTTGCTTTAAGGCTATGTGCGCACGTTGCGTAAATTCATGCAGTTACGCTGCGCTTTGTAGCGCAGCGTAACTGCATGCGTCCTGCGTCCCCTGCACAGTCTATGGAGATTGTGCAGGGGCCGTGCGCACGTGGCGTGTTAGAGCGCAGCGCTTCGGCTACTGCCGAAGCGCTGCGCAAAAAGAAGTGACATGTCAGTTCTTCCGTGCGCTTTGCCGGCAGCTCCTGCTCTATCTATGGGAGGAGCTGCAGGCAGAGCGCACGTTCTCGCCGGCACCATGCGCTTCAGAACGGAGCTTTTCAGCTGCGCTCTGAAGCGCACCTTTTACGGTGCTGGGCTAGTACGCAACGTGCGCACATACCCTTAGACTGGCTAGTCCAAGTATATGAAGTCTAAAAAGTTGACTGGTTTAATAAATCTGCCCCAATGTTCCAATTTATTGACTATAATATAAGCAGAGATCTTGAAAAGGGCAAAGAATTTAAAGAATGGAAAACTGTGTTACCTAAGTCAGCCAATCACAATTCAGCTTTAACTTAATATATTCGTATTGAAAAATGAAAGCTGCGCTGTGATTGGCTGTCTTGGCCAGCAAAGAGAACTTTTTCTTTTAGACTTTTCCATAAATAGTGGCTCATTTATAAAGACTGACTTTTCTGGCACTCTCCACATTGAGAAATGTTCCCCCTTAGACCCCACAGTCAGAGGCCTCTCGCCCAGCTAAATCAGATCTCTTGCTTTGCACTGATGAGGGGCAAAATCCCAAAACACGTCTGCAAATGGAGTTTCTGGTTTGGCTTCTTACCCTAAGTCATGTGACAAGGCTCGTTAAAAGTAAAAATATAAATGTTTAGGATTGCCAGGTGGCACTAGAGGTAAAGTCCCTCTTCCTTTCTGACGAGGCTATTTATGTATTGTCTTTTATACAGTAATACAGATATTACGTTTCGTGCATAAATCTGGAAAAAGCGCTATGACGGTTGTATTGCAAGGGAGTGCCACCACTTTATGCTTGGTGGGTATTTGACCTCATCATATCATAGGTATTGTGCAGCTTTGAGTACAATTTTCTTTTTATTTTACATAAATGCGTGTATTTGTGTTAAAAAAAATCATTTTTGGTATTGGGTTTCATTTAACATGTTTGCTTTTACAGGCTTTTTGTTTCCTTGAACATTGATGTGGTCATAAAGAAGGGCAAGCAAAAGATGCATAAAAGAGTTAAAGACTGTAAGAACAAGTTCACTGATGGATTCTCAGTTAACTCATTCAATATTTTTAATAAAAGCCAATTGCAAAAAAATGTTTTAACACAAATAACTGCATTTACGTAGAACAAAAACTGCCTTGAAAATGGACAATCCCTTTTCAGTATTTTTTCTTGCACAGTGGATGCAGAGCAAAATCACAGACATGATGTTTGGCGGTCCCAGAGGTCGGATAATACAGTTTATGAAATATTATATAACTTTATAAGATGGAAATATCTCCATTTGCTCCATTAGAAGGAGTTACACCGAGTTCAGTTATGGGTTCTGCCGTCCCCTACATCAAAAGCTCCATAGTGATTTAACAAATAATGTAATAGGAGCATACGATTCTAGTCACACAACGTGACTTTCCCATTATTCAGGTTACATGACTTTCTATGTGCCACATTCCTAAGACGTCAATGTGAATAGTTTCCAATAGTTGTTGACAGTCAGGCATGTCATACGTACACTCGGAGTATTCTCTGAGCCAACCCGACCCTATTGACATTCATCAAATGTGATGTTACAGTGGAGCACTGCGCTCTTCATGTTCCATGTCACTACGTAGCTCCAGACTAAGCCTGTGTTCACATGTCTGATTCTGAGATCCAGTAGTCTGTTCTATTTTATAAAGAGACAAATGGACTTTATGCCCAAAACGAACCAGATTACAAAAAGAAAATGGGCCACAATGATTATTATGGGGTCTGTTTGTGTCATTTTTTAGAGGGGAAGAAATACAGCACCATGCAGAAGCTTTTCTTTCATTCTAAGAAACGGACACATGATGGAACCCAGACGGACCCCATAATAATCATTGGGCTCCCTGTTGTGAATGTCAGTTATGCTTTTGCTGCTGTGAGGCTCCCTCTGGTGGCCAGGAATGGTTTGGACATAGACCAGGTGTGCTGGAGCAATAGGCGTTTCCATTGCTAACTCTCTGCCTATATATACCCTGGTCTGATAGCAGGCTATGCCGGATGTCAGTTGTTTTTTGTTCACCAGCCTGCTTCATCCTGCTCCAGACCACATCTACCCCAGATAAGTGCTTGGCTCTTTATTTGTTGTTTGGTTCTTTTTGCTCTTATCTGAGTTGTCATTTGCTGTGGTTCTTTTCAGTTTTTTTGCATGCAGGGATCTTCCCTCTCAGTTGCTCTGCTGGGAAGCTCCCTGCAGCTATATTTGGAGTATTGCTCCTATACGTCCATGTGTTTGTTTCTTCTTGAATTTGTATGGTTCCTGCTTTCTGTTCATTGGTACGACAAGAGCACCTGGTATAGAACGGAGTTCAGATCTAGCGATCTGAGGGCTTTTTGTACTATCAGGTTTTTGGATTTTTGTAGGGTTTTTCTCTGGCCACCATCAGTCCCTTTCCTATCCTGTCCTATTTAGTCAGTAGGGCCTCACCTTTTGCTAATCCTATCATCCATCTGTGTATTGTGTTTTCCTATATCACCGCAGTCTTTCCTTCCTTTAGGATAGCTAGTTCTCCAGCTGGATTCGCGGTGCACAGGATGTTAGTTCACCCCTCGGCTACTTCTAGTGTTGATGGTTAATAAGGGGATGGCGGTCAGATTAATTGCCAATGCTCTTGTCACCTTTTACCAATGATTTATGGTGTTCTTCCATGGTTCCGGATCATAACAGCTCCCTCTGCTTCTGTTTGCATCAGTTAGAAAATGAGCTCGTTTTGAGCAAAGGAGTCTGTTTTTTTCGGTAAGACTGAACAGAGAAACGGAACTCTGGCTAGTCAGGCATCCTGTGACAAGGAGATTTTTGTAGGCATTGTCAACTGTCATGGCAGCATCAGGATCTGCAGAAACTACATATTCTATCACCCTGTCTGCTAACTTCTCTGATATCTGTGATCAGCACAGGGAAACGCTAGCGTCGACCCACAGACTTAGGTAGCAAGAGTTAATCTCTGCTTGTTAGTCTCTCCTGGGCTGCTTGCTAGTCTCCTTTGATCACATGTTGTGGGGGAGCCAGTCACGTTCACTCCCCTCCTATATATACTGGCTGGACTATTCCATTAATACCAGCTATAGCTTACCTATACTGGTCTTGTGAGGTGTTGTGATGCAGACTTACTGGTGTTTGTTGTGCATTATTGCTGTGAGCAGTTGGGGTTTTTGCCCTTGTTGTATTTTTGTTGCTGCCTTCTTGCTCTTGCTTTTCTCCTTAGTCTCCTACTGTTTATTCCTGTGATTTTGAAGTGTGTCTGAGTTTAGTTTTTTCCCCCTATCTGTTTTAATCTGTGTTTCCATCACACTCCTGTCCCTTCCTTCCCTGGGGAGTAACAGATTAGATCTGGTCAGGAGAATATTAAGGCATGCGTCTCCACTTTCATGGGTAATCTGGAGGTCAGGAATTGCCTATGGTCCTCAGTATAGGAGCCACATGTCCCTTGCTATCCTGCAGTCACATTGTGACACATCCTCAGTGCAGCTTAGACAGCTTGCACCACAACAGGAGCCAATCTAGCTAGTAGAAAAAGGTCTAAAAGATTTGGGCCCCAACTTGTAATAGGGAATCTGGACAGGGGTCTCATCTGGCTTAATGGTGTGTAAAACTTACAATTTTTACATTTTAATTTGTAGTGTCAGCTTCTTGATTTAAGTTCACTTAACTTATACCATTGTATAACCATTTCACCCAGGTCTGTGCATGTGGCATATGCCCTCTACTCACCTAGTGGCACGAACCATTGCTGGCTCAGCCACATAAATGCCTGTTCTCCACACAATGTGGGGAGACTCTTCCTTTGAAGAAAAGGAGAAATTCCAGCAACTGCAGGAGAAAGTAGAATTTTCTTTAAAAACAGATTCTTTATTGATAATAAAAATATTCCATCCAAGCAAGACAAAAATAGAGAGGCAAGACAGAGGAGCTGTTTCCTACGCGTTTCAATCTGAATAGGTCTTAATCATGGAATGCCTGGACTCTTCCTTTGCACACTCAGTCTTTGAATCATCTGATCTGGTTTGCTTCGTATTCATCCATCCATCACATCTAGTTATTTCCTCTGCACTCCTGCATAGTGTCCGGTAACTTCTCAACCGTCTACAGCCATTTTCTAAAAGATCACAGACTGCTCCACTATCCACTTGCAACGGTAGCCAAAAATAAGAAAAAGTGCAACACATATTTTACTGGATGTGAGCCAAGACCTGATACTGTGGAATCATGTTATATTTGTCCTCTACAAATTGGAATCTCATATGCTGCTGGTTTCCAGTGCATCCTGTGTGTCGCCTCTCGCCCACCTGCTGCAGCGGTCGCCTCAGGGTCTCTGCTCCACCTCCAGGGACGCCACAGGGTCTTCTCTCTGGGACGGCTTCTGGCGACAGGTATGTCAGGTTCTGTAGTTCCGAGTCGTGACGCCACTCTCGGTTTGCGGTCAGGATTAGAGGTGACCGCCACTGCAGTTTTAACGAGCGTCTATGGCTGATGGGATCTGCAGTTAGATGGTGTGGCCTCCCGAGAGTGAGGCTGTCCCCAGGGGCTCGGGTGTGTGTGTGGAACAACAGGTCGCAGAATAACTCAGTCTCAGTCTAGAAGTGCCTTGCAACTGGTGTTTACTCACTGTCAACTGCGGCAAGTGGTACCCGGGCGATGCTGAGATAAACCACAGGGAGAACCAGGTATCCTTCAGGCTGATGTAGGAGTGACTGTTAGCTCGCCTTCCTAGCACTTCTTGTTTTGGATAACCCCCAACTTGAAGTATATGGGATTCATCCAGGGAAGTCGCAACTGCCTTTTCTCCCCTTTCTGGCCCGTTTGCCGGCAGCGTGGACCAAGTAAAGATGGCTCCTGGCTCTCTCTCACTTATGGGCCCCCTTGTTGCTGCGGACTCTGTGGTGGTTGGTGAGACACCTGGAGTGCCCTCACCGGCAGGTTTTAGCAGACCACTAATTGGATGTCTGGCTCTAGTGACCTGTTTCCCATGCGTGCCTGGTCTACCAGAAGTCCCCGTACTCAACTGCCTCGCTTCTTCCTGAGTGTCTTTCAGGCTGACTGTGTGGCAACCTAACTCCCCCGCAAACAGCCACTACATGTGCAGGGTCTGACTAGTGCGACCGCTCACTTGAATCCTCACTTCAGACTCGGCTTACGCCTCTCTTACTCCCTGACTGACTGCCACTGCAGCTCTGGCTTCCAGCCTCTCCACCGCACCACTAGCTGAGATGTGGAGGCCACATCCCCTCCTGGATCTGCCCAGGGGTCCCATCTAAGGTGTGTGTGTGAGACCTGGTCACTATGTGTCTGTGCGTACACACCCTATTCCAGCCTTCAGTATTACCTGTTTGCACTCACCCAGCATGGGTGCAGTACTCAGTGGCGCCTGACTAGGTCAGTGGCGCCATATTCCCCCCTAGTTACCAACAGCACGTGCAGGGTCTGACTAGTGCGACCGCTCACTTGAATCCTCACTTCAGACTCGGCTTACGCTTCTCCTACTCCTTTCTCTGACTGACTGCCACTGCAACTCTAGCTTCCAGACTCTCCACCGCACCACTAGCTGAGATGTGGAGGCCATGCCCCCTCCTGGATCTGCCCAGGGGTCCCCTCTAAGGTGTGTGTGTGAGACCTGGTCACTATGTGTCTGTGCGTACACACCGTATCCAGCCATCAGGATTACCTGTTTTCACTCACCCAGCATGGGTGCAGTACTCAGTGGTGCTTGACCAGGTCAGGGGGGCGCCACACCTGCAGCAGTTACTTCACCGGGTCATTATCTTCTTGCACCATTGCTTTGACATTGCACACATACCCAACCTTCAGACTCAAAAAGTGTGTCTGTATTCTCAATATGTGATCTGAATTATCGGAGATCATCTGACCTGTAAGGGGTGTCTGTTTCCAGTAGTAAACTGCAGAAGTATGAATGGAGCTCTGGGCTATAATGCAGTCTGCAACTCAGGATCTGTACAAGTAACTTCACTTCTAGTTTTGTTTAATGATTTACATTAGCATGGCACTACTTATAGATTTTTGATTGACAAACACTGGCATCTTACGATTATTGGTTTAATTTTTGAGACAATTAGTTAAAGTGGTTATCCTGCAAACAATAATCCTCAAATAGATACAGTGACCGCATATACTGTATATTAGTCACCAGTCTAAATAGGTTTACCTTTTCAGGCATCTCCTGGTGTCCATATCTGTCACTTTGTGGTGGGCAGTGAATTACAGCCTGCATGCTGACGAGTTCCACAGTCCCTTTTTGCAGCGCTCTCAGTTCAAACGGACTGTGTAATTTTACCCTGAATGTTGGATTTGTGTGTGAACTGCTATTTAATATGGAGCTGTTTGGCAACCAAATGGGCTGGCACATTAAGGTGAGCTCAGCCAAATACTGCAGTTCACAAAAAAGACCCAGTACGCCCATCACTAGTGTGTAGTATCTACTTGGCCTATAAAGTACATATTGCTATGATAGGAACAGAGTGAGAAAATACAGCAGAAAGACATGGGATATTCAGAATAAAAACATGGGATAACAGTCGGTGGATAATGTGATAGAGACGTTTACTGGAGTAGAGATAAATTAGTTATTGACGTAACAAAATACACCACTATAACACCACAAACAAGGGGTACACCAAGAATACAATAACAACAGTGAGCCCTGCCACTAGTGAGAGGGTAGATGGGACACCTCCTGCCCTTATCTGCCGCTGTACCCTGCACTCCTAGCCAGTCCCTATACAGGTTCCTCACCTGCCGACGAGCAGGAACCTGAAGCCCTGAAAAGACTCTACAATAGTCCTGGCTAGTGAGTGGGAAGGTAATGCTCACTAGACCCACCGCTGCACTAAGAAAACACGAGGGTAGGACAGACATATAGGAATAATAACCAAAATGGAGAAGACACGACTTCAGGATGAATCCACAGCAGCTCCTTCCACTAAGGCGGCCAGAATACAAATGGTTTTCTATAATCAGCAAGGAATGCTGGGAAACCTTGCTACTTAAATGCAAAGGGGCATGGCTACAAGCAGCTGCAGATGACAAGCACTGCTACGAAGCTTCGGTCATTAACTGTTTAAGCACAAACAGTAACAAAACAACATTTAAATGTAGAGTCCCAGATTTGAATGAGACACGACTGTGACAATATGTAGTTAGACAGATAAATGTGAGAAAGAGAGAGATAAGTTAGGGGCGAACAAAGCAATGGGGCAATCTGTGCAGCTACACAGGGGCCAAGAAGTAAGGGGGCCACTACCACCTCCAAAGCAGGAGGAATGGTGCATAATGAAGAGCTATTGGACTGCAAAAGTGCCCATATACTGTCCCGCAAAGGGGCCTTGTACTCTGTGTCCACTTCTGCTGCACATATTTTAACTGGTGTTAATACAGTATATCACAAAAAAAGTGAGTACACCCCTCACATTTTTGTAAAGGTTTTATTGTATCTTTTCATGGGACGACACTGAGGATCTGACACTTTGATACAATGTACAGTGTCAGTGTGCAGCTTGTATAACAGTGTAAATTTTGTGCCCTCTAAATAACTCAGCACACAACCATTAATGTCTAAACTGCTGGCAACAAAAGTCAGTACACCCCTAAGTTAAAAGGGCCAAATTGTGCCCAAAGCATGAACATTTTGTGTGGCCATAAATATTTTCATGCAAGGCCTTACCTCTCTTGAGCATGGAGTTCACTAGAGCTTCACATGAGCCGCTGGATCCTCTTCCATCCTCCATGACGACATCCCAGAGCTGGTGGATGTTGGAGATCTTGCACTCCTCCACCTTCCGTTTGAGGAGGCTCCACAGATGCTCAGTAGGATTTAGGTCTGGAGACACTTGGCCAGTCCAGTACCTTTACCCTCAGTTTCTTTAGCAAGGCAGTGGTCGTCCTGGAGGTCTTTGAGGTAGTTATCATATTGGAATACGAAGGGTGGGGATCATGCTCTGCTTCAGTATGTCAGAATACATGTTGCCATTCATGGTGTCCTCAATGAACTGTAGCTTCCCATAGCCGTCAGGACTCATGCAGCCCCACACCATGACACTCCACCACCATGCCTGACTGTAGGCAGGACACGCTTGCCTTTGTTCTCCTCACCTGGTTGGAATTTTTTTTTAAAATACAAAGAATATTTTTCTTGTAATGAAGATAAGCCACAAAAGTATACCATCTCTGGGTCAGGAAAAATCCAAAGGTTCTTTAAACCGCACACCAGACGTTTTTCGAGCGCATTGCTTAGACCTCACCTTACCAAGGTCTAAGAGCCATGCACTCGAAACACGTCTGGTGTGCGGTTTAAAGAACCATTGGATTTTTCTTGACCCAGAGATGGTATACTTTTGTGGCTTATCTTCATTACAAGAAATATATTCTCTGTATTTTAAAAACGTTTTCCATTAAAGCTGTGTTTTTATGGAAACGTGAAGCTGTATCATTCCTTTGTTCACCTGTACCTCAGGCGCTGAACAGCAGCGGGATCTCGTGCTTCAACACCGCCAGGAGTGCGGATGTCTTGGGGTGAGCTGGATATTTGTTTCTTTGTACTCCTCACCTGGTTGCCGCCACACACACTGACACCGTCTGAAGCAAATAAGTTTATCTTGGTCTCATCAGACCACAGGACATGGTTCCAGTAATCTATGTCCTTAGTCTGCTTGTGTGCATCAAACTGTTTGTGGGTTTCTTGTGCATCTGTGGTGCCCTGGACAAGCCAGGACGTCACAGGTACTGCAACAACACACCCCACACCCCGGCTAGGCACATCAAAGTCAGACAAAAATCCTTGTTGCCTCCCTCCAGGGGCTGATGTCCACACCAGGGGGTGGAGCCAGGCAGTTGGTCCCACCCACCGAGGAGTTCACAGTCCTGGAGGCGGGAAAAGGAAGTGAGAGTAGTTCAGTTCAGTTGGAGAGTTGAAAAGTGAAGTGGTAGTGGAGCAGACTGACCGTGTCCGGGTGCGTGGCCCGGGCACATACAGAAAGGTTGGCAGACTATGGTTACCGTCTGCAGAAGGGGCTGATTGACGTGAACCGTAAGGACCGGGGACGGGCGGTGGCCCGCCGGTACCGGACCGGGGAGCGAAGAGAAGCCAGCACCATTCGGCAGGGCCTACGGACCCCGACCAGGCTTGGAGTTGCCGTAAAACCGGTCAAATCCGTTAGCGAAGGGAACCTCCGGGGTTTCCCAGCAGTCAAGACCCGATTGAAGGCAACTGCTCAAACCGTGAAGGGAAATACAGTCACCGCCAAGGCTACAGTTCCCAGGGCCAGAGCCTGCGGGCAAAAGGGGCTCCCTCAGCATCCATCCAAGCTGGGGAGCGGGTTACTGGTGGGAAGACATCAGAACCGAGAACATAACACAGGTGCAGGGAAAGGCAGTCACCGCCAACCTACCGGGAAAAGAACCACCGCAGCCGTCTGCGGGACCCGTCTATCCAGCCGTTTGTTTTACCGGAGACTTTGCATTCATCATTGGCTGAGTGAATACCACCGTGCCGTGCGGCACCGCGCTGCCCCCGCGACCCTGCACCTTACCAGGCCCCGTAACCCACCTGCCATTCGTCCCTCATCGGGCCCTGGGACAACCAACCCCCTACCCACGGAGGGGAAAAACAGCAACTAAGCTGCACCCTGTCATCGCTCCCGGGATCCCCTTCCAGAGCAGCGGTGGTGTCACAACCTCACCACAACTGTGGGTGGCGTCACGGACAATAAATCCCCAAAACCATTCCCCTTTTCACTCACGGGCGAGGAGCGCCGCTCGAGTCCCCGGATCCGGCCCACCGCTCGAGCCACCGAGCAGCAAGCGAAGCAGCAGCAGTGCAGGACCGAGCGTGGTGAGCGCAGCGTCCCCTCCCGCGACACATCATTTTTAGAAGAGGCTTCTTTTTGGGACGAAAAACACGCAGACCAATGTTACGCAGTGTGCGGCGTATGGTTTGTGCACTGACAGGCGAACTCCCCCACCCTTGTAACCTCTGCAGCCATGCTGGGAAAACTCATACGTCTATTGAGTGCACATCCTCTGGATATGACACTGAGCACGTGCACTCAGCTTCCTTGGTTGACCATGATAAGGCCTGTTCTGAGGCAAACCTGTCTGGTTAAACCGCTGTATGGTTTTGGCCGCCGTGCTGCAGCTCAGTGTCAGGGTGGTGACAATCTTCTTATCGCCTCGGCCATCTCTTATGTAGAACAACAATTCTTTTTTTCAGGTCCTCGGAGAATTCTTTGCCATTAGGAGCCATGTTACAGTGACCAGTATGAGAGATTGTGTGGGCAATCACCCCGAAACACCGTGTCTGCAAATTGGGATTCTGAACTGGTATAAATCCTAAAGGGGGCTTTATACGGTAGCGATATCGCTAGAAATTTGTAGCGATAGCGAGCGTGTAAGTACCCGCCCCTGTCGCGCATGCGATTGTTTGTGATCGCTGCCGTAGCGAACATTATCGCTACGGTAGCGTCACACGTACTTACCTGGTCGGCGTCGTCGCTGTGACTGCCGAACAATCCCTCCTTCAAGGGGGAGGGACGTTCGGCATCACAGCGACGTCACCGCAACGTCACTAAACGGCCGGCCAATCAAAGTGGAGGGGCGGAGCTGAGCGTGATGTAAACATCCCGCCCACCTCTTCCTTCCGCATTGTGGCTGGCGGCAGGTAAGGAGACGTTCCTCGCTCATGCGGTGTCACACATAGCGATGTGTGCTGCCGCAGGAGCGATGAACCACCTGGATAAACAACCCTTACTGATTTTTGAGTTTGGGACGACCTCTCCATGGTGAACGATTTTCACCATTTTTGAGGTCGCTTAAGGTCGCTGGTAAGTGTCACATGCTGCGATATTGTTAATGACGCCAGATGTGCGTCACTAACAATGTGACCCCGACGATCAAACATTAACGATATCGTAGCGTGTAAAGCCCCCTTTAGTCTTATGAAAAGGCTTGTTTAAAAAGCCACTTTTGACTTTTAGGACTGGTACTTCTAATAGGTGGCACTAGAGTTTGTCTCCTTCCTCTCTGGAGGGACAATTTGAACACCAAATATAACACCCCTGCTCCCCATTCACTCTGAGACCTGGTAACACTAATGAGTCACATGACACCAGAGAGGGAAAATGGCTTATTGGGCACAATGTGGCCATTCTTATCTAGGGGTGTACTCACTTTAGTTGCTAGAGGTTTAGACATTAATAGCTGTGTTAAGTTTATTAGAGGGCACCATATTTACCCTGTTATACAAGCTGCACACTGACACTGTACATTATATCACATGAAAAGATATAATAAAATGTTTACAAAATGTGAGGAGTGTACTCACTTTCATGATATGCTGTATATCTACAATACAATGACATTTATTCCATGTATGTATATGTGATGTTTTGAACCTTATTTTTTAGCAAGTTGAAAATTACTCTAATATATAGCGCCCCAGATAAGATAAATTTATATTTTCTCTAATAGAGTAATAATAGGCTACAAACACGTCCTAGTGATGTCGTTTTTTTTCCTCGGACAGCACACGGATTTAGTTTCATTGATCTATACACACCCCTGTAAAAAACATGGACCCATGAGACACGGAGCATGTCCTATTCTCATCTGTTTTGCAGATGAGACTCGGCCATTAAAGCACCACTCCAGTGTTTTTTTCACAGCACTGAAATGTGCTTTAAATCTTAGCCCCCTGCCCTGTTCTTATACTCACCTTTAGGCCCGTTTCACACGTCAGTGAAAAACACTGACATTTTTCACTGGCGTGTAAAACACGCACATGTCCCTACGTGTGCCGTGAATCACGGCACACGTGGGCTAAGTGCAATTCGGGCTCTGTTTTCCGTGGCCCGTGATTGCACTTAAGATTAACTCACCTGTGCGCGCTCCCGCTCTCCATGGTGCTGAATCCTCCCGCGGTGCAGCATCCGGCTGGCGCTGACCCCCGCAGCAGCTGCTTCCGGGTCGGCTGTGTCGTGCATAATGAATATGCGCGACAATAATGAGCCGGCTCAGAAGCAGCAGGCTGCACGGGCTGCAGAGAGCGTCGCTGGAGCTGGGTGAGTAAAAATGATTTTTATTTTAAAAGCACGTTTTTTTCTGGCACGTGTTTCATGGATCACACTACTGCGTGGTCCGTGGGACATCAGTGATGCCAGAAAAAAACGGACATGTCTCCGTGCGGCAATCACGGACACGCGGGTACGCTGCACGGAGACACGTGCAGTGAAAAATCACTGATGTGTGAGCAGACCCATTCATTATAATGGGTCTGCGTATGTCAGTGATTCTGGTACGTTTAAAAAAAAGCACAAACGTACCAGAATCACTGACGTGTGAAACAGGCCTTATACCAATACCGCTCCGGTCCGCGGCGCCTTTTTGTGCCGTAACTTCTGATTGGCCACAAGTCACAAGCTCTCAATACAAGTCTATGAGAGCCAGAACAAGGCTTTAATGAGGCTCACATAGACGTGTATTGCGTTTTGACCCCCAGCTGCTCCATGAATCACAAATCACAGGAGAACAACCCGAAGCAACGGGGATCGAAGATGAAGATGGCGGAGGGTGAGTATAAGACTGGGGCAGGGGACAGAGCAAACCACTGGAGCGGTGCTTTATAGTGTATGGAAATCCGCAATAACACAATGTGAACAGACTACATCAGAGTGTCATCACAATGATCTGTTTTTCACTGAAGTTCAGACAATCTACAGCTTCAGAGATGGATGAAAATCCCAGAAGTGACTAAAATAATGGGGTGTGTTCCTCTCCGATGGAGATAATAAGGGATGGACACAGATAATGAGAGATATCAGATGGACGGATATTACATAGAGGAGTATTACATAGGGGGGAAATGGCTGATAGATTTATATCATGATGGATCAATAGATGAATGAATGGACATTAGATGGAAATATAATTAGGTTGATCTATAGAGGGATAAATATTCTATAGGTGATAAATAGATGGAAGAGAGATGCCAGCGATATGATTGGATGGATATTACATTGGTGGATTGAGAGATGATTGGATGGATATTATATAGGTGATGGATCGATAATGTCTGTGTATCGGCAGTCACCACTATATATTGACTCCGCTCCTCCAGTACGATGGAGACTGCGCTGTGCATTTGTTACAGCCGCTATTTGGTGCAGGCAGTGCCGTGGACAGCCTGGTTCTGGTGGAAGCCCCCGGTCCTCGCACGGCCCCGCCCCCAGGTGTCAGTGCGCAGCTGTGAGCTGAGGCGGCTCCGGGCTGTGGCGGAAGATGCCGCTGTACGAGGGTCTGGGCAGCAGCGGAGAGAAGACCGCGGTGGTGATCGAGCTGGGGGAGGCGTTCACTAAGTAAGTGCCTCGGACGTGCTGCCGCCATCTGCCGGAGGACCGGAGCACCATAGAGCCGGAGCTCCTCGTACAGACAGTAGCGCCCAGCTGTTCTGTGACTCCTCCTCACTGACACCTTTCTGGGCTTTGACTTCTGCTTTATATTTACAGGGGTTTTCTTCTTAAAGGAAACTTGTCAGTAGATTTTACCCCTCCCCCTTAAATTTGTTATGTGCCGCCCTCCTGCTTCTGTGCTGTGACTTTAGGTAAAGGAGGAGGAATAGGCTACTTTCACACTTGCGTTCAGCGCAGTCCGTCACTATGGAGAATAGCGCAGTCTGTTAACGCACTGCGCTATTCTCCATAGACTTGTATGGATGACGCACTGTAACGCAAGTGTCAGCGTTGCAACCGCCGGACGACGCAGCGTCGTTATTTTGATGCTGCGTCGGGCGGAAGGAACGCAGCATGTAATGTTTTTTTGAGCTGCGGAATCCTTTGGATTTCACTGCACATGCTCTCTCTGGCTCCCTGCACCCGTAACCAGGGTACACATCAGGTAACCAAGGAACCCTGGTTACCTTCTCTTCTCTTCTCTTCTCTCCTCTTCTCTCTCCTTCCAGCAATGCAGTCCCCACGACACTGACGTCCGCCCCCCGCACACATTGTCGGCGACCGAACGATTAGCTGATCGGCCGGCTACTGGTAGCGATCGCCTGATCGTTCACAATAGTCTTCCGACGGTAAAACTGTAACAAAAAAACCAAAACGGATTGCGTTGTTTTGCAGCATCCGTTGTGCCACTATATGCAACACATCCGTTGCATCAGTCACACAGCGCAATGCAACAGATACCGTTCAATGCAAGTGTGAAAGTAGCCATAGAGCTGGAGTGACGGATGCTCCAGATCTACCATAGCTCTTCAGCCTCAATATCATTTCTATTCTAGCACAAATTTCTGTTAGTCGTGGGTGGATCTACTATTCACCGCAGCTGTTAGACGCACATAAAGATTGATCAGATCATCAGTCATGTGCGGGGAAAGATGCAGGCTCGGCGTGTGAGCAAGCATCAAAGGCAGGGACACGACCTCTGATGTGTATATACGTCATATCTCGTGAAGGGGTTAATGTGAGCTTTTATTTTGCTCCTATACATTTTACATTGGTTTTCTCATTTGTTAAATGGATAAAACCAATCAACTTTTTGGAATTTACCTCTCATTAGAAATCCTCTGTTCTCACTTGAAGGGAACCAATCATCAGGAATTTTGTATATAAGCTAAAGCCAATGTCTGCTGACAGTACATCTTCAGCTGCATAGCCGGATGGCAGAACCTGCATAACCCCAACTCCCTGCTCCTACACAGCGAATGTCCTGAATGATGTATTGCTGTAAGGAAAAGTCACCACCTATCTAAAGTATAGGTGATAACTAGTAGCTCATTAGTAAGATTAACCACTGGGACTTCCACCAACCCAGAGAACAGGGCTGTGAACTGCCTCATTATTATACAGTGCGTCGCTGCTCTATTAATTCTCCATGGAATCACTGCAAACGGCGTTCGACTTTTTCCAGCAGTCCTATAGAGAATGAAGAGAACAGTAGCGCACAAGCTCTATTCTAATGAGTTGGTAGCTAGTGATGAGCGGGCACTACCATGCTCGGTACTGGTAACTAGTGCCCGCTTATGACTACCATGCTCGGGTGCTTAGTACTGGTAACTAGTGATGAGCGGGCACTACCATGCTCAGGTGCTCAGTACTGGTAACTAGTGATGAGCGAGCACTACCATGCTCGGGTGCTTAGTACTGGTAACTAGTGATGAGCGGGCACTACCATGCTCGGGTGCTTAGTACTGGTAACTAGTGAGGAGCGAGCACTACCATGCTCGGGTGCTTAGTACTGGTAACTAGTGATGAGCATGCACTACCATGCTCGGGTGCTTAGTACTGGTAACTAGTGATGAGCATGCACTACCATGCTCAGGTGCTCGGTAATCGTAACTAGTGATGAGCGAGCACTACCATGCTCGGGTGCTCTGTACTTGTAACTAGTGATGAGCGGGCACTACCATGCTCGGGTGCTTAGTACTGGTAACCAGGGTGGATTGATTTAAATCACGCCGATTTAAATCATGATTTAAATCACGATTTAAATCAAAAGATTTTTTTCTATTTAAATCGGATCGATTTAAATCATGATTTTAATCATGATTTAAATCACTGATTTAAATCAAAAGGTTTTTTTTAATATAAATCACGATTAAAATGAGACGTGAGAGCAGTGTGCATGTGCGCCCATAGTTACACGGACGAAACTAGGGGCAACGATCTAACGCCAGGGTGAGGGGGGACCCCAAAGTAAGTAAAAATCTTTTTTGTTTTACTATATGGCAGAAATCAACTCTGCAATGGAGTGGCTCGCCAATACTAACCATGACATTGTGGCAACTGTGCTGAAATTGAAGTGTGAATCTGCACCATTTCAAAAATACATGTTTGCAGATAACGTCGTTAATGAACTAAAACCACTGGACTGGTGGAAGTCGCAATCACTTGTTCTTCCAGCAAAGATAATAAATCTAGCTACTCAGCTACTGACTGCATCGGCTTCATCCGCAGGAGTAGAGAGATTGTTTTCTTCATTTGGTTTTGTGCACACAACAGTCCGAAACCGCTTAGGAACTGCTAAAGCAGGACAACTGGTTTTCCTATTAAAAGTCCTAAATAAACAGTAGGCTTAAGGGTACCTTCACACTTAGCAATGCAGCAGCGATCCGACCAGCGATCTGACCTGGTCAGGATCGCTGCTGCATCGCTACATGGTCGCTGGTGAGCTGTCAAACAGGCAGATCTCACCAGCGACCAGTGAACAGCCCCCAGCCAGCAGCGACGTGCAAGCGACGCTGCGCTTGCACGGAGCCGCCGTCTGGAAGCTGCGGAGACTGGTAACTAAGGTAAACATCGGGTATGGTTACCCGATGTTTACATTAGTTACCAGCGCACACCGCTTAGCTGTGTGTGCAGGGAGCAGGGAGCCGCGCACACTGAGCGCTGGCTCCTTGCTCTCCTAGCTACAGTACACATCGGGTTAATTAACCCGATGTGTAATGCAGCTACATGTGCAGAGAGCAGGGAGCCGCGCACACTGCTTAGCGCTGGCTCCTTGCTCTCCTAGCTGCTGTACACATCGGGTTAATTAACCCGATGTGTAATGCAGCTACATGTGCAGAGAGCCGGAGCCGGCAGCACAGGCAGCGTGAGAGCTGCAGAGGCTGGTAACTAAGGTAAATATTGGGTAACCACCTTGGTTACCCGATGTTTATCTTGGTTACAGCTTACCTCAGCTGTCAGACGCCGGCTCCTGCTCGCTTCATTTGTCGCTCTCTCGCTGTCACACACAGCGATCTGTGTGTCACAGCGGGAGAGCGCCTTTGAAGAAAACGAACCAGGGCTGTGTGTAACGAGCAGCGATCTCGCAGCAGGGGCCAGATCCAGTGTCACACACAGCGAGATCGCTAATGAGGTCACTGCTGCGTCACAAAAAGCGTGACTCAGCAGCGATCTCGGCAGTGAGCTCGCTGTGTGTGAAGCACCCCTAAAGGACTGATGTATTCACTGAAGATGTTTGCTTACTTCAAACGTTAGAGATAGGCTATTGTTAAAAAGTACTTACTCTCTGTAGTTCAATTCTGAGTGTTTAATAGTGCAAATAAAAATTATTAGGTTTCATAATCAACTGTTTTAATATTTTTATTTGTGTAAAACAATTAGATTTGCAAAAAGACAAAGTTTTGCTTGTGTACAACTTGATTAAAAAATCTGATTTAAATCAAATGATTTAAATCAAAAAAATCTGATTTAAATCAAAAAAATCTGATTTTTTTGATTTTTTTAAAAAAATCAAGATTTTTATCCACCCTGCTGGTAACTAGTGATGAGCGGGCACTACCATGCTCGGGTGCTTAGTACTGGTAACTAGTGATGAGCGAGCACTACCATGCTCGGGTGCTTAGTACTGGTAACTAGAGATGAGCGAGCACTACCATGCTTGGGTGCTCAGTACTCGTAACTAGTGATGAGCAGACACTACCATGCTCAGGTGCTCAGTACTCGTAACTAGTGATGAGCGGGCACTATCATGCTCAGGTGCTCAGTACTCGTAACTAGTGATGAGCGGGCACTACCATGCTCGGGTGCTTAGTACTGGTAACTAGTGATGAGCGGGCACTACCATGCTCAGGTGCTCAGTACTGGTAACTAGTGATGAGCGGGCACTACCATGCTCGGGTGCTCAGTACTCGTAACGCGCAGTTGGATGTTTGGAAGACTGCCACTCGAGTACCTGAGTGTCATGGAATTCAATGGGGAACTTGACCATTTTTACAAAAGATTTCCTGGAAAAATGCTTGTGTTCCCCATTGCCATCCAGTATACTCGGGTACTTGAGTTACACCCATCCGAGCTGCTGGTTATGAGATTCGAGCATATGAGCATTTTAGTGCTCGCTCATCACTACTTCTTACCACCTCTACAAAGCATAGTTGATAACTTTTAAAGGTGTTCTCCCTTTTAAAATTACCCAGGCATAGTTTTATCAAAAAAGAACCTGTCCTGTACTCCCCCCTACCTGGGTCCAGCGCTGAGTCTCCGTTGCTGCTCCTGGTGTTTTATTGGCTGCAGTGCTGATATCACATCGACAGCACTGCAGCCAATCAGTGAGCTCAGCAGCTGTTCTTGTGTAGATGGAGCGTCCCCCGCAGAGCTCACTGATTGGCTGCAGTGCTGATATCACATCAACAGCACTGCAGCTATTGTGAGAAGCTGTGAGCAGTGGCTGGACCCAGATAGGTGTGTGGGTTTTTTTTTTGTTTATACCAAACTGTGCCATTTCTCAGCAGAATAGTTTTTAAAAACATAAACTTTAATGCCAAGAACGTGATGTGGACCTAGGCAAAGGCGAGCTCCGTGTCTGCATCCAGGGCGGCCACCTATAGCACGGTCTCTCCGCAGCCTGATATCTGGCTCCATGTATTTACATTGTACATGGACATCGCACAGAAATGGATGTGGCCACTAAAAGTTGTAACTACTCTGTTTATAGATGTGGATTTGCCGGAGAATCTGGGCCAAGATGCATTATCCGTAGTGAAATAAGAAAGCCGGGCGTCTCCAAGGTAATTCTTTTTCATAATCTATTACAGGTTCATAAACTTGTTTTTTTGAAAATTGCCACCCCAACACAAGAGGATAGATGGGAAGATAGTAGGGGGGACATCATGGCATTGCCCTCGTGTTCTCCAGACCAATATCCAGCTATAATTTCGTCAAATACAAAAGTGGGAACATCGCGAAAGAGACTAAACCTGCATTACTGTCTTGATGTGTACTATGACTGTCTATGTGAGCGGTGACGTCAGGTCAATTAAGAGGCCTTCAAGAAGGAACATCACACCGGTCCTACTGATCTTAAGGTGTGCCATAAAGTATGGGAGCTGAACCCCTCCAGTCTTCATTCCAGGCACACTGGCAGCCCAACGTTACATGATTTGGTCATGGAACCAGTGATAGTCATTTTTTTCAAGGTGTCCTGAGAGCCGTCTTTTGAAACAACATTAGGCCTCATGTTACTCGCACTGCTGTGAGCAGCTGTCACATGGAGTTTGGCACAAACTTCACCGACTGTCATGGCAGCATTGGGCTCTGTTCACATTGCAGATTCTAACTCTCTGCCCGATGGTTTCTATTGTGTCTGGGATCAACACAGGCAGACTCAAGTGTTGACCTGCTGTGTGCTGATTCATAGGCAGGCTAGCAAGTGTTAATCTCTGCTAGTCTGCTTGCTTCTTTAATCACATGTTGTGGGGAGACCTATCACATCTGCTCCCTTCCTATTTATGCTGGTGGAATCCTTCTACCCATGCCAGCTATAGTTTTTTCTATCTTGGGTCCGAAATTTCAGTGAGTAGATCTGCAATGAAGACTGCACTGGATTTCATATTACACTATCGCAGACTACAGTATATTACTTTATGGGCAGAATAAAGGCAAAAAGATGTCAAACAATTACATTTCCCATCAGATAAGGTTCATAGGGGCCCTAAAAATTGTTTCGTGTAAAAAAAAAAATAGACAAAAACGAAAAGTTATGTTTGGGGGAATATTTTCCTTCTAGTGGCAATTTTCATCTTTTTTTTTTTTTTTTTGTCTTCACAGCCAATAAAAGTTGTGCAGTATCATATAAACACGGAGGAGCTGTATTCCTATCTGATAGACTTCATTCACATGCTATATTTTAGGTAAGTTGCTGTAGAACTGGTTTCGGTGATTTTAGTTTCCAAAATGTTTTATTGAATTTTTTTAACCAGATAAAATATTCACAACAGAATGATTTCCCATCACAGGGGGTCACAAGTATTCAAGTTTATATTCAAATAAGTACAAATGAAAAAGGGAAAGGGAAGGGTAGGATCCTTATCTTGGAAGGACAGGCTGGTAATTGGGATATTTGTACACTATTTAACATCATAAGCTGAAGCAAGTTATATGACATATTCAATAGAGGATATTCCATGCATATAATTACAGAATGTCTTATTAATAACCAGGTTTAAATAGGAGGCACAATTTAGAGTTAACAATTAACAGCCCATCATATCTCTATCTCTATCCCTATCCACATTAAGGCCGGGGCCACACGGGGGACTACTGTGATCCTCGCATGACACTCACACTCGCATGAGGGATTTATCTCCCTCTCTCCGTTGCCGGCTATTGCCATTCTCACCCTGCACTCGCATTACACTGGTGTACTGTGAGTGCAGTGCGAGGGTTTTTTTTTTTTTTGTTTTCTCCTCACCCCATAGATTTTAATGGGTGCGAAAGAAAAAAAGGATTGCATTGCACCCACAGCATGCTGTGATTGTTTTCTCTGTCCGATTAGGGCTGAGAAAATAATTGCTCATGGGAGCAGCCCCATAGAGTAATATTGGTCCGAGTGGAATGTGATGTTTTATCGCATTCCACTCGCTCCAATTTTCATGCCGTGTGTCTTAGGCCTTAGAGAGCGGCTCAGTAGGGGTCGGGATGGGAGTCTATCCAGCGAGTCCAAACAGCATAAAATAACACTAAGGGGTACTTCTCACATAGCGAGATCGCTGCTGAGTCACAGGTTTTGTGACTTACCAGTGACCTCATCAGCGATCTCGCTGTGTGTGACACTAAGCAGCAACCTGGCCCCTGCTGTGAAATCGCTGATCGTTACACACTGTTCTGGTTCATTTTTTTGCTCGTTGGTCTCCCGCTGTGCAGCGCACATCAGCGTGTTTGACAGCGGGAGACCAACGAGCACCGACTCTGTGTAAGCAGCGTACGCTGGTAACCAGGGTAAACATCGGGTAACTAACCAAAGCGCTTTGCTTGGTTACCCAATATTTACCCTGGTTACCAGCGTATGCCGCTAAGCAGTGGCTCCCTGCACATGTAGCCAGGGTAAATATCTGGTAACTAACCAAAGCGCTTTGCTTAGTAACCCGATGTGTACCCTGGCTACTTGTGCAGGGATCCAGCGCTAAACGGTGTACGCTGGTAACCAGGGTAAATATCGGGTAACCAAGCAAAGCGCTTTACTTAGTTACCCGATATTTACCCTGGTTACCAAGCGCAGCATCGTTACACGAGTCGCTGGTGAGATCTGCCTGATTGACAGCTCACCAGCGACCATGTATCGACGCACCAGCGATCCTGACCAGGTCATATCATGGTTGGAATCGCTGGTACGTCGTTTAGTGAGACGATACCCTAAGGTGTCGGTCCTAGTGGCTTCAATGCGTTCATAAATCATTATCTAATCTTCTTTTGAGTAAAGCTAAAAAAAAGAATTGATGTTTTCCTTTGCGCAGCTATGTGAATTAGTGAAGCCTTAGTGAGAACATTTAGTAAAAGGTTTTATTAGTAAGTCCGGATGGTCTGTCTCCATATAGTAGTACTGCTGGATCAAGCCGGATAGACTCCCCTAAAACATCCCTGATGAGGGATTTAACCTCCTGCCAATATGTTTTTACCAAAGGGCACATCCACCAAATACACTTCATGTCTCCTGGGGCGTTGCACCCCCTGAAACATCTATCCGTGACATTAGGATATATTTCACCGGGACATAATAAGCTGTATGTAGGCCTTTTAACGATGTCTCAGTGAGTGATGGCTGATTACTACTTTTAGATAAAACATCGCCGCATCTATTCCATGTGTCAATGAACATGGTGAATGTGAGATCACTTTCCCATTGCTCCATATACCTTAATTTCTCGCCATCTGGTGGAAGATTCAATATGGAGTATAGTAGTGAGATAATCCCTCGAATAGGTCAGATAGGCACATTTGTTCAAATGCAGTGGGCCATGAGGCATGTCTGCTGGTAGGGGTTGTCTTGGTGCAAAATGTAGAACCTGATTGATACACATTTCTCCCAATGGGGGGTTATGTTTCTGTATAAAATCTTGCCTAGGTGTTTCAGGGTAGTTACCCCTTTAAGTTTCCACCATTGAAAGGCATTTGGGTCTAACCCAGGGGTAAACATCGGGTGAGCAACAAATGGAAGTTGTTTCTCAACTTATTGCATAAAAAACGGAGATGGTTGATTGTGAAATTGATTATAATCTCTGCCCAATTGTGCCAAGAATGATGTGAAGAAAACAAAACTTGTGTATCATAACAAAGGATTGGACATGCTGAAAACAAACACGTCCAATCTTTTTTTTTTTTTTTTCTCCCTCCTTTGGAAGAGAGAGCCCCATACACATTAGATAAAGCTTCTGTGTCTACCTGCTCTTATTTATTATCAGAGTTATTGTCTGTACTGAGGCAGAGACATTGCTGCACTTAGAGAGTCATAAAGTGAATAAATGGCTTCCTCCGCTGACATCTGCCCGCACAGGTAGAGGCAGATGATGGATCGCACTCTGCATTATTACGTATCACCAGTGTTTCTTGGCTGTGGCTCCACTTTCCGATGTCCTCCGTGGATTTCCTGTTTGTCATTAATAATGTGCATTATGATCTATTCCACCTAGATGTGGGGATCACACGGCTGAGCACCGGCTCGGCTCAGCACTTCTGATTTTACTGTGCATCCGCTAAGTATTTCTTTAATAAACCTCCATTTTTGTTTTTTTTTCAGGCACTTGCTGGTGAATCCTCGTGACCGCCGCGTTGTCTTGATCGAATCCGTGCTTTCCCCTTCTCACTTCAGGGAGACTCTGACACGGGTTCTTTTCAAGTACTTTGAGGTAGAAGCGTCCGCCTGTCTTGCTGGCTGTACCGAGACCTGCAACCTATGGGGCAAATTCTGAATAAATGCAATTTGCTTTCCTGCTCCCATCACAAGCTTTCATTGTGATCACCGCTATCATTTCACCTTTTTCCAGTATCTTGTGGCCATTTACACATAGGGAATATGTGACTTTAGAGGCTTTGTTCAGTGTGAAGAAGGCTGAGTTGCAGTGCCAGCTACCCGCCCCTTCCCGCCTCCAAAAATATATTTTTTTTTAATATATATATTATATTTATTTTTAAATTTAACCATGGACTCTTCATGCTGTATGTACATTGTAAATCTGTGTCATGGTGTCTGTAACATCCTCTGTAAAAGTTTAACTTGATCTAGCCTGATAGACATATCCTCAGTGTCCCCCCCTCCCTGCCGCAGTACAAGCTGCAGCTGTCAGTGAGGCTGGGAGGGCATAGACTGATTATACTTGGACTCATGAGCTCTCCGACTCCAAAGCTCTACTCATAAAACGCTTATACAGTAGTTATACTGAATTTGACTTTCATGGTAACTACACCAGTCTCATCAGGTCTAAGAGATCTAATTGATCATGTATAGATTTTTTTGTGACATCTGGTGACAGAAAATGGAGGAAACGTTTCTGTATATCCAGCCTCTTCTGTTTTGCAGGTTCCGTCTGTGCTGTTTGCTCCCGGACATCTGATGTCTCTGATGACGCTTGGTATCAACTCTGGGATCGTATTGGACTGTGGATATCGAGAGACGCTTGTTCTGCCTGTATCCTCTGCTGTCAGTAATTCTATACATGATTCCTCCACGTCAGTTAATTTTAGGAGATGAGTGATTGGTTTCAGTGGCACCCCTCCTCTCCAGTATAAATCTATGGTGATTAATAGGACTCCAAACCAACCTAACAACTTTCACTTGTTTTCTGGAATACCCCTTTAATTTTCCAATTGCTGCCAGGATTCAGGCTGCATGTGCAATAGCTGTGAGCAGTTTTCAGCAGATTCTTCCTTAGCAGATGTTAGATATACGAGGGTATTCCAATTCTGAGCTGCTGGGGAGCTCTTCCCTTGGGTGGAAAAGCAATTCACAGGTAAGTATTGAGTTTCTGTGTTGGGGCAAAGCCTTATTTTTTGGTGTTTGCATTTAGGTTTTCTTAAGTGTTTAGATTCAGTCATATACTGTAGCCCACACATGTCTCTAAGTGGCCTCCATCACTCCCTACCCTAGAGAGGGGACCATACATATCCTCACAAGATCTCCTTCTCTACTCCCCTCTTCTCTCCTCTTCCCACCATCTCATCCAAGATTTCTCCCGTGCCTCCCCCATACTCTGGAATGCTCTGCCACAACATTATCAGACTCTCGGATACCGTGAAAAGAGGAACCTGAAGACCCACTTCTTCCAACAAGCCTACAACCTGCCATAACCCTCAGTCTGATATAGCACCGCACGACCAGCTCTACCCTCACCTACTGTATCCTCACCTATCCCCTGTAGACTGTCAGCCCTTGCGGCCAGGGACATTTATCCTCTTGTACCAGTCTGTGCCTTGTATTGTTTATGATTATTGTACTTGTCCCTATTATGTATGCCCCTTTTACATGTAAAGCGCCATGGAATAAATGGCATAATAATAATACATATCTAGACTCTTAGGATTAGATGGATTAGACATTACCAATAAAGTACTGTAAAGGCACTGGTACACGCTACGATTTATCTGACGATATGTCGTCGGGGTCAGTTTTCGTGACGCACTTCCGTTAGCGACGTCTTTACGTATGACTCCAAACGATCGCAAATAGTGTGAAAATCGTTGATCGTTGACACGTCGTTCAGTTTCTAACTTTTGTTCGTCATTTGGAACAGACATATTGCTACGTTTGATACCCTGCCAACCACGAACAACATCCACACGACCGCCTTGGTCAAACAATATCTCGCTGAACGACGTAGCGTTGTTGGTGAGATGGGTACGTGTGACCGCTACAAAATTACCTATGTGCGATCTCGGCAAATTGTAACAACGATCTGGGCGTGTCACATCATTAACGAGATCGCTAGCGATATCGCTGCGTGTAACGGGGCCTTAACCACATAACATACCAGATTACATCATCACCTGCTACTGCACCCTAAAGGGGTAATCTGGCTCCGCTCACCTCCACATCTGGAGGGCGGGGCCAGTGACGTCCCATCTACAGATACCTGTCGGCTTGTTGGGGCGAGTGGCAGCTTTCACAGATCTGTCTTAGTCCTTAGAATAGAACAGATGCACAATTTGATGGGTCCTGAAAAAATGTATGCAGTTGTACGATATGTTCCTTCTTCTCTGTACAGAGAGCTAGAGTCTCAGTTATTGGAGCAGTGCACCGCCGACACCGGGACCGCCAAGGAACAGAGCCTGCCGTCTGTCATGAGTAAGTCCTACCTGCCATATACCAGTATGTGTAATGCACGTCAGACCAAACGTATCATGGATTCTATTTTTCTTTTTCGCTCCTAATTGGGAGACCCAGACAGTGGGTGTATAGCTACTGCCCTCTGGAGGCCGCACAAAGAACTACACTTAAAAGTGTAAGGCCCCTCCCCTTCTGGCTATACACCCTCCCGTAGGAGTACGGATTCCTCAGTTTTAGCTTTGTGCGCAAGGAGGTCAGACACGCACGCATAGCTCCATTGTTTTTAGTCAGCAGCAGCTGCTGACTATGTCGGATGGAAGAAAAGAGGACACATATAGTGTCCCCAGCATGCTCCCTTCTCACCCCACTGTATGTCGGAGGTGTTTGTAAGGTTGAGGTACCCATTGCGGGTACGGCGGCAGGAGCCCACATGCTGATTCCTTCCCCATCCCTTTTTACAGGGCTCTGGGTGAAGTGGGATTTACTGGTCTCCAGGCACTGAGACCGGGCTCCATCTACAGCCCCTGGAGAAGATGCTGGATGGAGCGGAGTACATCAGGGACATGGCCCTGCATCCTCAAGGTACTCTGTGTCCCCGTGCAGGCGCTCACACCGCAGCATGCTGGGTGTTGTAGTGCGCCGGGGGACATCAGCGCTACGGCGCTTGTGCCATGGCCTCATTCAGCTTAGCTGAAGCAGGCACACTTCCAGGAATAGGTCGCGCCGGCCGCTGGGACTGCGGCGCGGCTGGCACTTGTGGTGCGCCGGGGACTTCAGCGCGGCCCGCGCTTTTACGGCGGCCGCGCTGATAACTCCAGTCCCCGGCTTTTGCGGCCTGCTTCCGTCCGTTCCCGCCCCCGGACCTGCCAGTCAGGAGAGGGGCGGGACGCTTGCCACATATAGAAATCGGTCATGCCGGCCGCTGGGACTGCGGCGCGGCTGGCACTTGTGGTGCGCCGGGGACTTCAGCGCGGCCCGCGCTTTTACGGCGGCCGCGCTGATAACTCGAGTCCCCGGCTTTTGCGGCCTGCTCCCGTTCGTTCCCGCCCCCAGACCTGCCAGTCAGCAGAGGGGCGGGACGCTGGCCAGGGCATCAGCGCTGAGGGCTGGAGTCGTTTTTACATACTCCAGCCCTCACAATCGGCACAGAGGGGACGCTGTTTCCCGCACTTTTGTTTGGGAACTCCCACGGACCGCCCCTCTCCACAGAAGCCGGCAGCCATTCCTAGCTGACACGCTGAGCTGCAGAGGGGAGCCGGGGAGACCCAGACAAGGACTCTGCAGCCTCTTACCCGCTATTCAGCGGGCGGTAAGCAGCCCTCAGGGCTCACCCCTCTAGTGCCAGTAGCATTCTTAGTATTTTGTTGTTACAAATACTTGATATTATATAGCGCTGGTCGCCCTTTGGCTATAGACTCTCTCACATTGCAGAGAGCCAGCAGCATGTCGTCCGCTAAACGCAAGGGTGCCAAAGCACGGACATTATATGCTTCCTGCACCGCATGTGGGACTTTTCTACCGGCAGGCTCCACGGACCCCCATTGTGTGCAGTGCTCGACCCCTGCGGCGCTTGCACAGCCGGGGCCTCTGCTGGACGTAACCCAGGGTGTACCACCTGTGAATGCTGTCCAGGTGACAGGCACTGAGTTTGCAGCTTTTGCTGACAGAATGTCTCTCACTATGTCACAAATTCTTGACACATTGCGAGCTAGGCCTGTACTTCAGGCCACGGACACTGTGCAATCATTGCCCCCTGGTCCTCCTCAGCTCCAAGCTCCGGGACGGGCATATACACCTCAGGGTGAAGACTCTGACTCGGACGATGGCCCCGGGCAGCCTAAGCGGGCTCGCTATGACGGGCCTTCACATTCATCTCAATGGTCAGGATCCCAGCGAGATGACTCTATGGGTGATGAGGCGGACGTAACTGATCAGGCTTCTGATCCTGGAACCGCTCTCAATCTAGATACACCAGATGGGGACGCCATAGTTAATGATCTTATATTTAACATCAATAAGATGTTAAATATTTCCCCACCAGCTCCTCTTGTGGAGGAGTCAGCTTCACAGTACGAGAGAATCCATTTCAGATACCCTAAGCGTACTTTAAGCACTTTTCTGGACCACGCTGACTTTAGAGACGCAATCCAGAAACCTCACGCCTATCCTGAAAGGCGTTTTCCTAAACGGCTTAAAGATACACGCTATCCTTTTCCCCCTGAGGTGGTCAAGGGTTGGACCCAGTGTCCAAAAGTGGATCCTCCAATTTCCAGGCTTGCAGCTAGATCCTTGGTTGCAGTTGAAGATGGAGCGGCACTTAAAGATGCCACTGACAGGCAGATGGAGCTCTGGCTGAAATCCATCTATGAAGCGATTGGAGCGTCATTAGCGCCTTCTTTTGCAGCCGTATGGGCACTCCAAGCTATCTCAGCCGGGCTTGCGCGAGTTGACTCCGTCACACGTGCATTTGCCCCGCAGGTAGCACCATTGACCTCGCAAATGGCGGCATTCGCGTCGTACGCGATTAATGCTGTTCTTGACGCTACAAGCCGCACGGCAGTGGCGTCAGCCAACTCCGTTGTTTTGCGTAGGGCCCTGTGGTTGAGACATTGGAAAGCAGATTCTCATTCCAAGAAGTGCTTAACCAATTTGCCTTTTTCTCGTGACCGATTGTTTGGAGAGCGTTTGGATGAAATCATCAAACACTCCAAGGGTAAGGACTCATCCTTGCCGCAACACAGACAAAACAGACCCCAACAGAGGAAGGGTCAGTCTGGTTATCGGTCCTTTCGAGGACCGGGCAGGTCCCAATTCGCCTCGTCAAAAAAGACTCAAAAGGACCAGAGACGCTCAGATTCTTGGAAGTCTCAGTCACGCCCAAAAAGGGCAGCCGGAGGAACCATTGCCAAAACGGCGTCCTCCTGACTGGAGGTCTCCGATTCCCACACCCGCGGTCGGTGGGAGGCTTTCCCACTTTGGCGACATCTGGCTGTCACACGTCAAAGACCGTTGGGTGAGGGATATTCTGTCTCACGGGTACAGGATAGAGTTCAGTTCTCGTCCGCCAACTCGTTTCTTCAGAACTTCTCCCCCACCAGACCGAGCCGATGCTCTGTTGCAGGCGGTGGCCGCTCTAAAAGCGGAAGGAGTAGTGACCTCCGTCCCTCTTCAGGAACAAGGTCACGGTTTTTACTCCAATCTGTTTGTGGTCCCAAAAAAGGACGGATCGTATCGACCCGTCCTGGATCTAAAGTTGCTCAACAGACACGTAAAAGTCAGGAGGTTCCGGATGGAATCCCTACGCTCCGTCATAGCCTCAATGTCTCAAGGAGATTTTCTAGCATCAATAGATATCAAGGATGCGTATCTCCACGTGCCGATCGCACCAGAGCATCAGCGTTTCCTACGCTTCGTCATACACGACGAACACCTGCAGTTCGTAGCGTTACCTTTCGGTCTGGCAACAGCCCCCCGGGTCTTCACCAAGGTCATGGCAGCAGTAGTAGCTGTCCTGCACTCGCAGGGTCACTCGGTCATCCCGTATCTAGACGACCTGCTTATAAAGGCACCCTCTCAAGAGGCATGCCAACACAGTCTGAAGGTGGCACTAGACACTCTCCAGAGTTTCGGGTGGATTATCAACTTTCCAAAGTCTCATCTAACCCCGACCCAATCTCTGACTTATCTTGGCATGGAGTTTCATACTCTCTCAGCGATAGTGAAGCTTCCACTGGACAAGCAGTGCTCTCTGCAGACAGGGGTGCAATCTCTCCTTCAGAGCCAGTCGCACTCACTGAGGCGCCTCATGCATTTCCTAGGAAAGATGGTAGCAGCAATAGAAGCAGTCCCGTTCGCGCAGTTTCATCTGCGCCCTCTACAATGGGACATTCTACGCCAATGGGACGGGAAATCGACGTCCCTCGACAGGACTGTCTCCCTCTCTCAGACTGCCAAGGACTCTCTGCGTTGGGGGCTTCTCCCCACCTTATTGTCACAGGGAAAGTCGTTCCTTCCCCCGTCCTGGGCAGTGGTCACGACGGATGCGAGCCTATCAGGGTGGGGAGCGGTGTATCTCCACCACAGGGCTCAGGGGATGTGGACTCTGGAGGAGTCCACCCTGCAGATCAATGTTCTGGAAATCAGAGCAATTTATCTTGCCCTGCGAGCCTTCCAACAATGGCTGGAAGGCAAACAGATTCGGATTCAGTCGGACAATTCCACGGCGGTGGCGTACATCAACCACCAAGGGGGAACACGCAGTCGCCAAGCCTTTCAAGAAGTCCAACGGATTTTGACGTGGGTGGAAAGCAGAGCGTCCACCATATCCGCAGTTCACATCCCAGGCGTGGAAAACTGGGAAGCAGACTTTCTCAGTCGCCAGGGCATGGACGCAGGAGAATGGTCCCTTCACCCGGACGTGTTTCAGCAGATCTGTTGCCGCTGGGGGACGCCGGACGTCGATCTGATGGCGTCACGACACAACAACAAAGTCCCAGTTTTCATGGCACGGTCTCACGATCACCGAGCACTGGCGGCGGACGCCTTGGTTCAGGATTGGTCGCAATTCCGACTCCCCTATGTGTTCCCACCTCTAGCATTGTTACCCAGAGTTCTCCGGAAAATCAGGTCCGACTGCCATCGAGCCATACTCGTCGCTCCAGATTGGCCAAGAAGGTCGTGGTACCCGGATCTGTGGCATCTCACGGTAGGCCAACCGTGGACACTACCAGACCGTCCAGATTTACTGTCTCAAGGGCCGTTTTTCCATCTGAATTCTGCGGCCCTGAACCTGACTGTGTGGCCATTGAGTCCTGGATCCTAGCGGCCTCAGGTTTATCTCATGCAGTTGTTGCCACGATGAGACAGGCTAGAAAACCATCCTCAGCTAAGATCTATCACAGAACGTGGAAGATATTCTTAGCGTGGTGCGTGGCTCAAGGGTTTTCTCCCTGGCCATTTGCATTGCCAACTTTTCTTTCCTTCCTGCAGTCTGGGTTGGAAAAAGGCTTGTCGCTTAGCTCTCTTAAGGGTCAAGTCTCCGCGCTATCCGTATTCTTTCAGAAGCGCTTGGCACAGCTTTCTAAAGTACGCACTTTCCTACAAGGAGTTTGTCATATCGTTCCTCCTTACAGACGGCCATTGGAACCCTGGGATCTGAACAGGGTTCTCATTGCTCTCCAGAAGCCGCCTTTCGAGCCTTTGAAAGAGGTTCCCCTTTCTCGGCTTTCACAAAAGGTAGTTTTTCTCGTGGCGGTCACGTCTCTTCGAAGAGTGTCCGAGCTAGCGGCGTTATCTTGCAAATCTCCCTTCCTGGTGTTTCACCAAGACAAGGTAGTACTGCGTCCAATTCCAGAGTTTTCTCCCAAGGTGGTTTCTTCCTTTCATCTCAATCAGGATATCACTTTACCATCTTTGTGTCCGCATCCAGTTCACCAATTTGAAAAGGGTTTACATCTGTTGGACCTGGTGAGAGCACTCAGGATTTACATTTCTCGCACAGCGGCTCTACGCCGTTCTGATGCGCTCTTTGTCCTAGTAGCTGGTCAGCATAAGGGATCGCAAGCTTCCAAATCCACCCTGGCGCGGTGGATCAAGGAACCAATTCTTCACACATACCGTTCTGCTGGGCTTCCGATTCCATCTGGACTGAAGGCCCATTCTACCAGAGCCGTGGGTGCGTCCTGGGCATTGCGACACCAGGCTACGGCTCAGCAAGTGTGCCAGGCGGCTACCTGGTCGAGTCTGCACACGTTTACCAAACACTATCAAGTGCATACCTACGCTTCGGCAGATGCCAGCCTAGGTAGACAGGTCCTTCAGGCGGCGGTGGCCCACCTGTAGGAAGAGGCTGTTTGACAGCCCGTTCATGTGGTATCTTTTTACCCACCCAGGGACTGCTTTTGGACGTCCCACTGTCTGGGTCTCCCAATTAGGAGCGAAAAAGAAGAAGGGAATTTTGTTTACTTACCGTAAATTCCTTTTCTTCTAGCTCCAATTGGGAGACCCAGCACCCGCCCTATTTGTTCTTAGGGTTTCGTTTTTCGGGTGCACATGTTGTTCATGTTGTTTCTTAAGTTCTCCGATCTTGTTATCGGATTGAATTTGTTTTTGAAACTGTTATTGGCTTTCCTCCTTCTTGCTTTGGTACTAAAACTGAGGAATCCGTACTCCTACGGGAGGGTGTATAGCCAGAAGGGGAGGGGCCTTACACTTTTAAGTGTAGTTCTTTGTGCGGCCTCCAGAGGGCAGTAGCTATACACCCACTGTCTGGGTCTCCCAATTGGAGCTAGAAGAAAAGGAATTTACGGTAAGTAAACAAAATTCCCTTCTTTTTTTTTTTTCTGTCCGTTTGTAGGCGGTGTAACAGAAGACGTAGTGGAAGATATTAAAGGTAAGGGGACGTGTACTATCGGCATTATGCCAAGGAACAAAGGGCCCTAAATGGATAAGACCATCTAATTATCGATCGGTTGGTCTAAAGACTTTCCCACTCTTAGAGTACGTGCCCCCGATCATTGTTCTCAGCATTTTGGATGCACCGTGCTTCAGCTGTGTTCAAAATACTGCGTTGTACAGTACAAGCACAGTTGATGAATTTCTAGAAATCCCATCCTCTGTGCTTGTTTTACCCGCAGCAAACACTGACCTGCGGTGCCAATTTCCAAGCCGCAGCATGTCAATTGTTTGCTGCGGAGTCGCAAGTGTCCTCCATAGACATGAGCAGCTGCGGTGTCTTGTGTTCAGTAAGCGTGTTCAATACTTTCCCTTGTGTCAGATCTCATAATAACAAATCACTATAGACCTCTATGGTTTGATTTCTGTTTGTGTAGATTGGATGGGTTGTTACCAACATCTGGTGAGAAATTCATGACAATAGCACCTTTAGAAATATATATTCTTAGAAAATTGGTGACTTGCTCAATACATATTTCACCCGCTGGGGGAAAAAAAAAAATGTATAGTGTGTGTTTAACTCGGCATTGTGACATTTGGACTGTAGATCAGCCTGGAAGTGTGAAATGCACTGCAGCAAAAAAGAATGTTATTTCATTTTTTTTTTTTTTTTTTTTTTTTTTTAATTTTTAAATTTATGAAAAGTTTATTCAGAGGGTCATTTTTTTATTCAACCCCTCAATCCACCAGAATTCTGTTTGGTTCCCCTAAAGTATTAAGAAGTATTTCAGGCACCAAGAACAATGAGCTTCACATGTTTGGATTAATTATCTCTTTTTCCAGCCTTTTCTGACTAATTAAGACCCTCCCCAAACTTGTGAACAGCACTCATACTTGGTCAATATGGGAAAGACAAAGGAGCATTCCAAGGCCATCAGAGACAGGATCGTGGAGGGTCACAAGGCTGGCAAGGGGTACAACACCCTTTCCAAGGAGTTGGGCCTACCTGTCTCCATTGTTGGGAGCATCATCCGGAAGTGGAAGGCTTATGGAACTACTGTTAGCCTTCCACGGCCTGGACAGCCTTTGAAAGTTTCCACCCGTGCCGAGGCCAGGCTTGTCCGAATAGTCAAGGCTAACCCAAGGACAACAAGGAAGGAGCTCCGGGAAGATCTCATGGCAGTGGGGACATTGGTTTCAGTCAATACCATAAGTAACGTACTCCACCGCAATGGTCTCCGTTCCAGACGAGCCCGTAAGGTACCTTTACTTTCAAAGCGTCATGTCAAGGCTAGTCTACAGTTTGCTCATGATCACTTGGAGGACTCTGAGACAGACTGGTTCAAGGTTCTCTGGTCTGATGAGACCAAGATCGAGATCTTTGGTGCCAACCACACACGTGACGTTTGGAGACTGGATGGCACTGCATACGACCCCAAGAATACCATCCCTACAGTCAAGCATGGTGGTGGCAGCATCATGCTGTGGGGCTGTTTCTCAGCCAAGGGGCCTGGCCATCTGGTCCGCATCCATGGGAAGATGGATAGCACGGCCTACCTGGAGATTTTGGCCAAGAACCTCCGCTCCTCCATCAAGGATCTTAATATGGGTCGTCATTTCATCTTCCAACAAGACAACGACCCAAAGCACACAGCCAAGAAAACCAAGGCCTGGTTCAAGTGGGAAAAATCAAGGTGTTGCAGTGGCCTAGTCAGTCTCCTGACCTTAACCCAATTGAAAACTTGTGGAAGGAGCTCAAGATTAAAGTCCACATGAGACACCCAAAGAACCTAGATAACTTGGAGAAGATCTGCATGGAGGAGTGGGCCAAGATAACTCCAGAGACCTGTGCTGGCCTGATCAGGTCTTATAAAAGACGATTATTAGCTGTAATTGCAAACAAGGGTTATTCCACAAAATATTAAACCTAGGGGTTGAATAATAATTGACCCACACTTTTATGTTGAAAATTTATTAAAATTTAACTGAGCAACATAACTTGTTGGTTTGTAAGATTTATACATCTGTTAAATCCTGCTCTTGTTTGAAGTTTGCAGGCTCTAACTTATTTGCATCTTATCAAACCTGCTAAATCTGCAGGGGGTTGAATACTACTTGTAGGCACTGTGTGTGTGTGTGTGTGTGTGTGTGTGTGTGTGTGTGTGTGTGTGTGTGTGTGTGTGTGTGTGTGTGTGTGTGTGTGTGTGTGTGTGTGTATATATATATATATATATATATATATATATATATATATATATATATATATATATATATATATATATATATATATATATATATAAAATAGATTTGGCTATCTATCTATCTATCTATCTATCTGTTTGTGCAGGTAACTATTACTGTGCAGAATTATTAGGCAACTTAATAAAAGCCAAATATATTCCCTCACTTGTGTGTGTGTGTGTGTATATATACACCTCTCTATCTCACTTGGTTCTTTTCACCAGGTAAACCAATATAACTGCACAAAATTTAGAAATAAACATTTCTGACATGCAAAACCAAACCCCAAAAAATGAGTGACCAATATAGCCACCTTTATGATGACACTCAGCAGCTGACCATCCATAGATTCTGTCATTGCTTGATCTGTTTACGACCAACAGCCTCCAGACACTGTTCCGAGAGGTGTACTGTTTTCCCTCCCTGTAGATCTTACATTTTATGAGGGATCATAGGTTCTCTATGGGGTTCAGATCAGGTAAACAAGGGGGCCATGTCATTATTTTTTCATGTTTTAGACCTTTACTGGCCAGCCACGCTGTGGAGTAGTTGGATGCATGTGATGGAGCATTGTCCTGCACGAAAATCGTGTTTTTCTTGAACGATATCGACTTCTTCCTGTACCACTGCTTGAAGAAGTTGTCTTCCAGAAACTGGCAGTAGGTCTGGGAGTTGAGCTTCACTCCATCCTCAACCCGAAAAGGTCCCACAAGTTCATCTTTGATACCAGCCTATACCAGTACCAACCTCCACCTTGCAGGCGTCTGAGTCAGAATGGAGCTCTCTGCTCTTTACTGATCCAGCCTCTGGCCCATCAAGAGTCACTCTCATTTTTATCAGTCCATAAAACCTTTGAAAAATCAGTCTTAGGCTATGTGCCCACGCTGCGGAAAATGTGCGGATTTTGCCGCGGATTTCTCGCAGAAAAGCCGCGGATTTTCCAAAAATCTACAGCACAGCTACTCCCCAGCCATTTCTATGGCATTTGGGAAATGCTGTGCCCACGCTGCGGATTTTTCCGCAGCGGAAATCGTGCGGATTTCCATGCGGAAAAATCTGCAGCATGTCAATTATTGTAGCGGATTTATCCGCAGGGTCCCATATACTTACCTGCCTTGATAGAGACCCGAGTCACTTCTCCGTCCGGTGTACAGCAGCGCGGTGGATCCAGCCAGGTACAGGAAGGAAGAGGTGGGCGGAGCTTGCACGAGCTCCAGTCATGTGACAGCCGGAGCTAGTTCAGGCCCGCCCACCTCCAGCACAGTGAAACCAGACGCTGCCTGACAGTGACCCGGCCGCCGGAAAGCGAGGTGCTGCATGATGGAGGTAAGTATAAACTTCCCCGATCACGGCAGCACTTGTTCTGCATTGAGGATGCAGTGCCGAAGCCATGTTTCTTGGCCCAGTCTTGACGTTTTATCTTCTGTTTCTTGTTCAGAGGTGGTGGTTTTTAGCCTTCCTTACCTTGGCCATGTCCCTGAGTATGGCACACCTTGTGCTTTTTGATACTCCAGTAACATTGCAGCTCTGAAATATGGACAAACTGGTGGCAAATGGCATCTTGGCAGCTTCACTCTTGATTTTCCTCAATTTATGGGCAGTTTATTTTGTGCCTTTTTTGCCCAACACGCTTCTTGTGACCCTGTTGGCTATTTGCCATGAAACGCTTGATTGTTCGGTGATCACGCTTCAAAAGTTTAGCAATTTCAAGACTGCTGCATCCCTCTGCAAGACATCTCACAATTTTGGACTTTTCAGAGCCCGTCAAATCTCTCTTCTGACCCATTTTGCCAAAGGAAAGGAAGTTGCCTAATAATTAAGCACACCTTTTATATAGGGGGTTTGTCATTACACCGCACCCCTCCTCATTACAGAGATGCACATCACCTGATTTACTTAATTGGTAGTTGGCTCTCAGCCTATACAGCTTGGAGTAGGACGACATGTATAAAAAGCATCATGTGATCAAAATACTCATTTGCCTAATAATTCTGCACACAGTGTAGTGCCCTCCTCTGTGTTTTCATATAGTAATAGTGCCCTCCTCTGTGTTTGTATGTGTATATATGTGTGTGTATGTATGTGTATGTATAATGTATATAATATATATTTTATTTTGTTAAATACATTAAACGTAACCTATTTGTTTTTATTTTCTGATGACTTCTTCTTGAGAATAAGTAATTTTGCTCTTTTCTGCAGTCCGTGTTTGTTTTGTGAGTGACCTTCAGCGGGGGCTACAGATCCAGGCTGCCAGGTTTAACATTGACGGGGGTTCGGAGGTAGGCTACCATCTTTTATTCCACCTATAACACATACAAATAACAATCAGGTTTGTGGTACACTTTGTTTTTTTTTTGTTTTTGTTTTTTTTTCCCCAGCGCCCCACACCTCCTCCTGATGTTGACTACCCTCTGGATGGGCAGAAGATCCTTCACGTTAAGGGAGAGATCAGGTTTGAGGCTTTGATTGCATGCACAGAACATTTATAACATAATGCTCTGTATGTAATGGAGATGTGAGACTTTATGCACAGATGATGAGATGAGCCAGTAATGTAGCTGTGTTCCTGGTGGCTACAAATGTGGTCACCAGTGCAACCAAATAATATAACTCAGCCGTCAGCTTCTTCTTCTAATTCCCCATATACGGGGATGTTCAGCTCGGCCAAGCTTTCCTGGATTCTGAAAAACTGCCTGATCAATTCTCAACGCTGAACAGAAGGATTAGACTATGAACTTCTACCCAATCCCTATGTTCTCCACCATCATCTGGAGGCCACCATACACATAAGATGGTCTTCAAACCCTCCAAAATCCACAGGTTTAATCTGATGTGTATGGGAACCATCTACATGCACACATACGGAATAGCCCAAATTGCTGCAAGGTGCTCGTGTTACCTGTGGGTTTTGCTGCACATTTCCATAATTCACCCTTTGTAAGATAAATTCTGATTTCCAGCCCAGAGCCCGGCTGTGGGTCGGACGCAGGCCTATGTAGCAGACCATAGAGGGATTGCATTTTTCCAAAATTTGTTTATTCAGCTAGTAGCATTGTCTGTTATAGTATATTCCATCTGTTATAACCATCTTTACAGTGAGCAGCTGAACCTCCTTGATTATGATGTAAAAGCGCATGACTCCTGGTAAACAGAGATGGGGATTATGGCAGGGTCTGGTACTCTGCGCTTTAGGTTGGCTTCATACATCATTGAAGCACGGACCGCTCTGGTATCAGAAGACTTGACCATCCTGCCTCTCCTGACCTGCCTCATAGGAAGCGGTTAGCTCAGGGGTCAAGAGGAGAGATCTGGTGCTCCGGCTGGGTTATCCAATGCGAGAACAGTTCATGTGTGACACGTGTGAGGCCAACCTAAGTATGCTAAACTATAAATCCCACTAATGATTAATAACCTTCATGACGACCTCCATAGTGTTGAGCGATCGTCACATATTGCTCTGTTGTCGTTGACAGAGACTCCGTTGTAGAGCTGTTATTCGAGCAGGACAACGAAGAGAAGTCCGTGGCCACGTTAATTCTGGATTCTCTCCAACAGGTAACATAAGCTCCAATGTGAAATTAAAATATTACATAACTTTGCTAGAAATCTTGATTAAAAAATGTCCGTCCCATTTTGACATCATGAGTGTCACACCGCAACAATTACACAACAGCTAATCCGAAGAGGCAACGGGGATGGCGGCAGGTAGGAGGCAGTTTATAGGGTACTGCGAAGCGGCGCACTCATTACTAGCTGTAATATTCCGTGCCGGAATAACTTCATTTATATATCTTGGATGTGTCACAAATTTTGGTAGAATGTTTATGTTCTTGCTGTCCTGTGTGTCAGTGTCCTATAGATACCAGGAAACAACTGTCTGAAAACATTGTGGTCATCGGAGGCACAGCAATGCTGCCGGGATTCCTGCACAGACTAATGGCGGAGATCCGATACTTGGTAGAAAAGCCGAAATATAAAGAAGCCCTGGCCACAAAGACCTTCAAGGTCCACAATCCACCTGCAAAGCCAAACTGTGTGGCCTGGCTGGGAGGTAATGCACAACCGCAGTCACACTTACAGGAATATCAGGCTTAGGTTTTCAAGGAATTAAGTAAATTCAATTTCCTCACTTTATATCTATTTATTATTTTATTTATTTTTTTCATCTTTGTAATCTCTTTTGGGATTTAAATAATAAAAAGTTAAAGGAAATGTGTCCTCAGAAAATGATCTATTGTTAACATCAGGTGTGTGTTTTTTTTTTTTTTTTTTTTTTTTATTTACTGTATATATTTTTTATATTTAAAAAAACTAAGGAAAAAAATAAATACAGAGAGAGAGAAATCTTGGAGGTTTTCACAATGACCACAAAGCCTAGGTTCACACTTCCTCTTCTGTACAGAAAACCTTTCAGCAGTCTCATTATCATCACAGACAGGTTTACAAAGACACCTTTTATACACAGCTGTTGACACTTGATTGCGTCTTAAGGGGGGTAATTGCATCTTAAGGGGGGTAGATCAGAGCTAGCCTACATGTACATCAGTGATCATGCTATTTAAAGAGATTCTGTCAACACTATTTTCTAATGTAAAGACTTGACTGTAATAATGATGACATTGATGATTTTGGTGAAGAAATCCGCTTTGTTCTTTAACCACCATGAAGTTTCCGGCTAATTAGATTTTGGTGCACAGGGGCCGGACTGTGCACTGGGTCTTATTTTCCCTGTCTGTGATTCCCTGGCTCCTCCGCTGCCTCCAGTCTGTGAATGACCGGACACTGCTGAGGTTTCAAACCGAGGTGGCCGGTCATTTACAGACCGGATGCAGGCGGATTAGCCGGGGAATCAGACAGGGAGGGGAAGACCCAGTGCACAGTCCGGCCCCTGTGCACTGAAATCTAATTAGCGGAAAAGCTCAAGTGGCGATTTTAAAGAAAAACAACAAAGTGGATTTTTTTCACCAAAGGTATCAATGTAACCAATATAACAGCACCATTACAGCCATGTCTGCACTTTACATTACAAAATAGTGCTGACAGTGATCAGTAATTGACAACAGCATGTAAATGGTTGAAGAGCAGAGATCAGAGCTCCAGTTGCTGCTGTTAGACAGATACTGGCAGTATAGCACAATCGTCTTCTCCCGGTGTGGTGTGGGATCAGCTTTTGTAACAGATATGTGACTACTACATCATTAGTTGGAAAGAGGTTAGCCAATAAGCCATTTCCTAAGGCTACATTCCCATTAAATGGGATTTTCTGGCAGTGGTGATTCCACTGTGCCCAGCCAATGTTGCTGCACCATGTCATCGCTGCAGAGATGGAAAATGACTGTCCGGAGCGGTGCTGGATCTGCATGGTTTCCCTAGGTGTAATATTATATTTGCACAAATGCAGATGAACACCTCAGAGCTCAGCAGCAGCGCCCACCACAATCATAGTCTACACTCCGCTCACCCAGCAGGGGGCGACGTCATCGGCACCAATCACCTGCCAATGCCGGGCATCCTTATAACCTCTCCACTGGAAAGCTACATCACTTACATCTGCTTTACATCTGCTTTACATCTAGTGATTCCTCCCAATCTTTCCGCCCATCCAGGTGCAATATTTGGAGCTCTGCAGGATATCCTCGGCAGCCGCTCAGTGTCTAAAGAATATTACAGTCAGACCGGCCGTATTCCTGACTGGTGCTGCCTGAACAACCCCCCTCTGGAAATGATGTTTGATGTCGGAAAGTCTGCACCTCCGATGATGAAACGAGCCTTCTCTACCGAAAAGTGAAGAATTGGCACCAGAAAACGACTGTTTATAGCAAGAGGACTAAAGTAGATGTGCAAATTACCAATATTTATTATACTCATCAACGCTAACAACACTCTGTGTATATATGCAGGGAATATCAAGCCTTGTACACGCAGCATTGCTGTACACAGTGATATCCCACTATGTCTACAAAATATTAAGTAAGGATGTAACATGAATTGCCGGCTTCATCATTCCTCCATGTAAGCTCTGATCATACGCTGGACCCCCTCGCCCTAGACCTTAGGGGTCTGATTGAGGTAAACATGTTATACTTACAAGTAGCATTTAACAGTGGCTGCGTTTAACTAGAAGAAAGGTCCATTTTTTTTTATTATTTTTTTTTTTTTTAAATATAAATGCACTTGTTGTATAGGTAAAGACTAAGTTTGTGGAGGCTGAAGAATAAAAAAAAAAGTATAGGACTGCAGGTTACATTTGGATGGCCGCAGCCAAAGGTTGATGACCCTTTTCAGTTCAGTAGTCTCCCAAGTTCTGTAAGTCTGTTGTACCCCCTAATGCTCTGTATCTGGTATGTCTGGATAATAAAGTCTTTGTAACATTACTACAATGTAAGAGTTTCATTTTCCTGATCCACAAAGCTTCCTTTGCTGCATCGTGAGCCAATTCTACACCTGAGACACCATTCTACACGGACTGACACTTGGACATTGTCAATTTCCAGAGGAGGCGCTCTACTAAGTCTGGTATTTCCTGAATATAATATACATATGCATGTTTGGCTACAACGAGCATGTGTGTCTATGGGGGGAGGTGCGTTAGGCCATGAGTGCACTAGAAAGTGACTTTTTCTCAAGGAAAATCCGGACCCTCTTAAAGAAATCCGCACCCACGGTAAAAAAAAAAAACAATACGCACCGAAACCGCAATGAAATCCGCATGCGGTTTTGACACTGTTTGGTGCAGATTTTCCGCAGGTTGCAGAAAAGAAGTGACATGCCCATTAATTCCGCAGCAGAAAATCTGCAGTAAAATCCACAGCGTGCGCACATACCTAAGGCACGGTTCACACTACATCTGAGGACTTAGCGTACAGTATACATCGGGGCGCTTTTCCCAATGTGTATTGTAACGTTCCCATATGCGACCATTTATCAAACAGAGACCAAAAGCGTATATTGTAACGTCCCCATAGGCGATCAGATGGAGGCAGGTATGCAGCTGTATACTGTTTTGTTTTTTACTGTACAGTATAGGAAAGTGCAGAAGACTTTTTTTTTTTTTTTTTTTTTAAATATACAATGGCTCCCTATGGTGTACAGATGTCTAGTGATGACCGAGCACTACCGTGTTTGGTACTAGTAACCAGCAGTCGGACGCTCGGATGAGCGCGATTCGTGTACAGATTATATTGGAACTCAATGGAGAACTTTAGTATTTTTCCAGAAGATCTTCTGGAAAAAATGCTCAAGTTCCTCTTTGACTTCATTATACATAAGTCACGCCCATCTGAGCATTCGACTGCTTGTTGAGAGTACCGGGCATGATAGTGCCCACTCATCAATAGCTACGAGTACTGAGCATGGTAGTGCCCGCTCATCACTAGTTACGAGTACAGAGCACCCGAGCATAGTAGTGCCCGCTCATCACTAGTTACGAGTACAGAGCACCCGAGCATGGTAGTGCCCGCTCATCACTAGTTACGAGTACCGAGCACCCAAGCATGGTACTGCCCGCTCATCACTAGTTACGAGTACAGCGCACCCGAGCATGGTAGTGCCCGCTCATCAATAGTTACGAGTACTGAGCACCCGAGCATGGTAGTGCCCGCTCATCACTAGTTACCAGTACAGAGCACCTGAGCATGGTAGTGCCCGCTCATCACTAGTTACCAGTACAGAGCACCTGAGCATGGTAGTGCCCGCTCATCACTAGTTACCAGTACAGAGCACCTGAGCATGGTAGTGCCCGCTCATCACTAGTTACCAGTACAGAGCACCTGAGCATGGTAGTGCCCGCTCATCACTAGTTACGAGTACTGAGCATGGTACTCATCATTACTTTGCATCCATCTGGACTGTGGCTTCATGACTCCTGTGTATATTTGCCTGGCAGTGAGCACAGACAGTGTGTACTTAGCCTGTCACTGTTGGTGGGGGGCATCATATCTCCTGGGAAAACAAAAGGTCTGGGTGTATTAATATATTGACATTTCTTCCCTGACATCCGACAGGGAAAACATGGGACGTCCTAATGCACATTGGGTAGTCTGCTGGCCCCCTTAAAGCCTAGATTGCACTGCCTGAAATGAAGGGACGTCCATGCGCCGCTCATTTCTTTGGTTCTTACACTTTTCAACAGATAATCATCTGCAAAATGTGCACTTGGCTGGAAGTTATTCCCCTCCCTGAGGCCGGTTTCACACTTGCGTTGAACGGCTTCCGTTGCTATCCGCCGCCTTGAGGAATTACGGTAACCGTTGCAGGAAACTGTTTTATTCCTTATAGGCTTCTGTTGGCTACGGATAGCAACGGATGGCCCTGCATTGCATCCGCCCCGCGGCGCATCAGTTTTGTCGCTAACCGTCAGTGACCGTCGGGCGGATGGAACGTTGCATGTCGCGTTTTTCTGCACTCAGCGGAGTGTCAAAAAAATGCAACCTGCAGGAATCCGTTGGCGTCTGTTGTTTTTATAAATGACGCCTATGGTGGCGGATTCAGTTAATGCATCAGTCTTTACACAACTGCGCATGCCCAAATGTGTGAAGTCGAGGGGAAAAAAAAAGCTATAACGGATTGCGTTATTTTGTACGATCCGTAGCATCCGTTGTGCCACTATATGCAACGCAAAGCTACGGAAGCCGTCCACCGCAAGTGTGAAACCGGCCTGATACTCCTGCATGCTTGGAGAATGCCCACTCCACTGCCCAAATAAAAAATCTCCCTTCAGAACAAAGGATTGGGCAGATGAAAACTCATTAGCCTGATCTTTCTCACATTTGCTGGATAACAGTTAGCTGAAGCGCTAATACTATAATTCGCTTCTGTCAATATCGGAATAATGTGTTTTGACTTCTTAAATTTGAAAACTTATTTTTGTGCCTTTTAAAATTGGGGCAGTAATCCAAAATCTAATGGCAATCCTACAAATGTAACAGAACGTAACAAGTGCACAAACCTAGTTATTCCATGCGACTTGCTAATGGTGGCTGCAGTACTGTGTGGGCTGCAATGTGACCCCATGATGCTTGGAACAGTGTTAAAGCCCGTTCCCCTGTGTACAAGGTATTGGTGGTGGAGTGCGCACATGGATCCCATCAATCCCAACAACTGACCTCTTTGTCATAAATTGTAGAAGATGACTATAAAAAGTCAGTTCTCTAATACTGTAGGAATACTCCAGACAAATAACATTGTGAGGTTCAAGAACTATTTGGAAGAAAGGGTCAGCACCATCCCTAGTAGTGGAGGCTGGAGCCCAGGAGGAGTGCTGCTATTTTTCAGAATTTTTAGTGAATGTATGTAGAGTATTTGTGAGTGTAATACGGACATCCGCTCATATATAGTCACATTTATATGTGCTGCACTAGTCGTGTCCTCCCAGATCATTACTGACCACCGGCACACTGGTCATGGTGGATGATGCAGGCAGCATAACGTTCATCATGAGATTCACATCAGTCACATACCCAGTGTGAACCTGCGCTCATCTATGAAAACAATGCGTCCACGGAGGACCTGCCAGTGCTGGTGTTGTCTGCTGGATGCACATAGATCTGCACAGTGCTGGGCTATGAACACTGGTCCCACTACAGGACATCAGACCCTCTTGCCTCACTCACGGGGTCTGTACTGACAGTTTGGTCATGATTATGCATACCAGAAGGTCATTTTTAGGGCTTTGCAGGACTCCTGTTCTCCTTACATAAATGCACTGATGAGGGGCAACACCACCGAAACACGTCTCCATATTGAGATTGTGGTTTGGCTTTTATCCTAAGTCATGTGGCAAGGCTTGTTGAAGGCTCCATATTGACTTCTATCTCCAATAGTTGACGCTAAAGGTCAAGTCTTATTCCTCTCTGAAGAGCCAATTTGCATTCAAGCGTAAAGGACCAGATATTCCTGCTGCTTGGTTGATGACGTCTTATGATGACATGTGAGGCATCCTCGATGAGCCGGCCGACCCATGCAATCCAAATAGGTTGAGATATCGCCTCATGCTGCCAGCGGTAACAAGGACAGGAGTAAAACCGAAAACTAGCGAAGAAGCAGGAAGGATAAGGAGAGGAATGTGGCTACAGCCTGCCATCCTCTTATGTTAGGCCTCCTCTGGCCGCACCTCGGCAGCGCACCTGCCATCATTGATTTACAATGGCTTTGCCGGTTCTCACACGTTGTACTTGAGTTGCATTTTTTTAATCAAAATTGCCACAAAATGTCACAGCCATATTGCAATTACAGGAAAAAAAATTCAATGTGACCCCAGGTGTTGATATCCTTGAAGTTTTATTGATCTGAGGTCTCACTGTGATGTGCAAGCGTCCCCCATATTCTGAGCACCACACCCCCCAATGCAGAGCTTCTCCTCCCTGCTAAATATCTAACGGTCACTTAATGTTTGTGAGGAGTCTGTGTGCTGCATTGTGTATCTCTCCCTATCTCTATGCTCTCAGTGGTTAGCATAACTCAGTGGTTAGCGTTGCTTTGCAGCGCTGGGGTCCTGGGTTCAAATCCCACCAAGGACAACATCTGTAAGGAGTTTGTATGTTCTCCCCGTGTTTGTCTGGGTTTCCTCCAGATACTCCGGTTTCCTCCCACACTGCAAAGACATACAGATAGGGAATGTACAGTGCTGTGCAAATTAATTGGGACAAAGCATTGTTTAAGTAAAATCATAAGATGGTTACCAGTCAGTGATTCAAACCAGTTTTAACTGCTTTGAACAGGTGTGAGTGTACAACCTTGAGTAAAAAAATGTGGTTTGACTGGTTTTAGTCAGAAAATAACAGCTAGCTGCCCCCTCAGCTTCAGTTGAGAGCTTGTTTCTGTGGCGAGTGGTTTAGTGTAGTTTTTCTCTCAGTGTGATTCGTGACTGTAAAAATTTGTTACTCCATGGAAGAGGTCTAGAATTATTACTCTTAATGAACATACAAGTCTGTAAGAGAAATCGCTTCCGAGAAATCTACCGTTTCAAGAATAATTCGCACATACAATGAAACTAGATCGTTTTCTCCAAAACGAAAAGGGAAATGTGGAAGAAAAAGGAAAACAACACCAAGAACTGATAAAACACTTATCAGAAATAGTAAAATTAATGCAAGAAAAACAAGTAAAGACCTCCAAAGAGACTTGTTCGCTGCAGGTATTGATATTAGAGATTCGACTGTACAGCGCAGGCTTCTGGAAGATGGTCGGAGAACAACAAAGCCAGTAAAGAAACAACTTCTGACATCTCCAATGAAGGCAACACGACTCGCATGGGCAAAAAATCTAAATCTTGGATAAGTAGCCAGTGGAAAAAATTATCAGTGATGAAACCCATCTTTTTGTTCAAGGGTACAGAGCAAGGGTTGTTAGAAGAAGCAAAAATGAACCATTGCGAGCGGATCACATTCAACAAACTGTAAAACACCCTCAATAACACATGTTTTGGGGCTTTTTTACAGCTGATGGTGCAGGGAGCTTATTTCCTGTTGATGGTATGATGAATTCAACCAAATACATAGAGGTTTTAAAACATTTTATTGTGCCATTCATGCGTAAATTGCAAGGGACATTCCAACAAGATTTGGCTCCACGCCACAATTCCAAGTGTGTGAAGAAATTCCTGAAAGAAAATAAAGTGAAAGTGCTGGACTGGCAATTCACCAGACTTAAGCACGCTACACACGCTTCAATATATCTCACAATCCGTCGTTGGGGTCAAGTTGTAAGTGACGCACATCCGGCATCGTTTGTGAGGTATCTGCGTGTGACATCTACTTGCGATCAGGATTGAACGCAAAACCGTTGATCGCAAACACATTGTATCTTTGTCTAGAATTGAGCGTTTTGTTGTATGAACCTAGTCAATTGTATCGTGTGACATCCCTCATACGATTTTGGTGTCTGATGCTATGTGCGCAGGTGTGCGCTCTGCACCGCAGCTTAAAAAAGGTCCGCTTCAGAGCGCAGCTGAAAAGCTGCGTTCTGAAGCGCCTCACAATGTCTGTCATTCAGTAATCTCTGTCAGTCGGTCACTCTCTCTGTCCCTCACTCTCTGTCCATGTCAGTGTATCCCTCTCCCCCCCTCTCTCATACTCACTGATCCCCGATCACCGGCGCGGCGCTGCACAGCATTCACACTGCTCCGGCGGCTTTTACTATTTTGAAAAAGCCGGCCGCTCATTAAACAATCTCGTATTCCCTGCTTTCCCCGCCCACTGCACCCAATCACAGCAGCCAGTGGGCGTGTCTATACTGTGCAGTGAAATAAATAATTAAATAATTAAAAAAAACGGCGTGCGGTCCCCCCAATTTTAAAACCAGCCAGATAAAGCCATACGGCTGAAGGCTGGTATTCTCAGGATGGGGAGCTCCACGTTATGGGGAGCCCCCCAGCCTAACAATATCAGCCAACAGCCGCCCAGAATTGCCGCATACATTAGATGCGACAGTTCTGGGACTGTACCCGGCTCTTCCCGATTTGCCCTGGTGCGTTGACAAATCGGGGTAATAAGGAGTTATTGGCAGTCCATAGCTGCCAATAAGTCCTAGATTAATCATGTCAGGCGTCTATGAGACACCCCCAATGATTAACCTGTAAATGACAGTAAATAAACACACACACCCGAAAAAATCCTTTATTAGAAATAAAAAACACAAACATATACCCTGGTTCACCACTTTAATAAGCCCGAAAAAGCCCTCCATGTCCGGCGGAATCCAGGATGCTCCAGCGTCGCTTCCAGCTCTGCTGCATGGAGCTGACCGGAGCAGCAGAAGACACCGCCGCTCCTGTCACCTCCACGCAGCAAATGAGTGCTGCGCGATCAGCTGAGCTGTTACTGAGGTTACCCGCGGCCACCGCTGGATCCAGTGACAGCGGGTAACCTCAGTGACAGCTCAGCTGATCACGCGGCTGTCTTCAGTTGCTGTGTGGAGGTGACAGGAGCGGCTGTGTCTGCTGCAGCTCCGGTCACCTCCATGCAGCAGCGCTGGAAGCGACGCTGGACCGTCCTGGATTACGCCGGACATGGAGGGCTTTTTTGGGGTGATTAAAGTGGTTAACCAGGGTATATGTTTGTGTTTTTTATTTCTAATAAAGGATTTTTTCGGGTGTGTGTGTTTATTTACTGTAATTTACAGATTAATCATGGAAGGTGTCTCATAGACGCCTGACATGATTAATCTAGGACTTATTGGCAGCTATGGGCTGCAAATAACTCATTACCCCGATTTGCCAACGCACCAGGGCAAATCGGGAAGAGCCGGGTACAGTCCCAGAACTGTCGCATATAATGGATGCGGCAATTCTGGGCGGCTATTGGCTGATATTGTTAGGCTGGGGGGCTCCCCATAACGTGGAGCTCCCCATCCTGAGAATACCAGCCTTCAGCCGTATGGCTTTATCTAGCTGGTTTTAAAATAGGGGGGACCGCACGCCGTGTTTTTAAATTATTTAATTATTTATTTCACTGCACAGTATAGACACGCCCACCGGCTGCTGTGATTGGGTGCAGTGAGACAGCTGTCACTCAGCGTGGGGGCGTGTCTCACTGTAACCAATCATAGGCGCCGGTGGGCGGGGAAAGCGGGGAATACGAGATTGTTTAATGAGCGACCGGCTTTTTCAAAATAGTAAAAGCCGCCGGAGCAGTGTGAACGCCGTGCAGCATCGGGGATCGGTGAGTATATGAGAGAGGGCTGCTCAATTCAGTTACTCAGGAGTTTAGCGGTCACCGGTGAGCCCTTCACTGGTGACTGCTAATCAGGGCGCGACACAGACAGAGCCGCAGCATGACCGTGAAGTTGGGTGAGGTTCACCCGAGTTCATTCTGACAGTGCGGCTCTGTCTGTGTCTGCTGTCATCTGCCATTCAGCTCTGCTACATGGCTGTCTGTGTCTGCTGTCAGCGGCCATGTAGCAGAGCTGAATGGCAGATGACATAGTAAAAACGCATCCCTACACATTACACACGCTTGGCAAGTCAATAAATAAAAAAACAAAAGGGTGCCCAATGCATACGTCACAGAACACATGATCTAAAGGATCGCACACAAAATTGATCAATTTAACATAGACTACTAACGCACGTGTGACAGCAAATGAACGACCAACGTGCAATCTCATTCAATCGCATATGCGACCTGGGCGTGTCACATCGCATACGAGATCGCACACCTAATTGTAACGTATAAAGCTGGCTTTACATCCTATAGACAATGTGTGGAGCATTGTGAAGAGACGTCTTGGCAAAATGGACTGTACAACCAAAGAACGCATGATAAGCAGCGCCATACAGGTGTGGCTCCATGATGAAGAATTTATGCAACAACTTGGTAGAATCAATGCCAAAACGCATGGAAAATCCCATCTGCCAAAGGAGGACATATCTTACTAAAATTGGTATGTAACAGTGCATTATAACATTTTATTATTAAATATTCAAAAATATGCGTTTTTTTTTTGCTTTGTCCCAATTAATTTGCACAGCACTGTAGATTGTGAGCCCCAATGGGGACCGTGATGCTAAATGATATAGTTTGCTGCCGAGAGGAAAAAAGTACAAGCGGCGCATAGCAGACCTCCCACCACTAGAGGGAGCTCTTCTACATAGTCCACTCACATATACAAAGCCCTACTATCCAGTGCGGCTGTAGGTAATTACTGCGCATGTCTCCTAGAACATAGGCGGTGATTGGTCCATTACTAAGCAATCCGGTAGCAGAATACTGGTTGGTGAGTGTGCGGAGGAAAGTGCAGGACTGAAAGTGCCGTCTCACCGCAGGACCCCGCTGTGCAGTGTCAGCCATGAGCTCCATCGGGACCGGGGTGAGTGCGCACCGGGGTGATGGGGACCGGAGCGGCGCAGCAGAGTCGTGGGCAGCTACATGAAGCTGCTGATGCAGTTATTACAGCGGGGGCTTCTGGGGGGTTTGTGCCTCTTTGTGGGGTGAGGAGGGCGGGAGAGTCTGCGGTGGAGGAGCTGCGGGGGCCGCCCTCATATCGCTACCGGCAGGGGGCAGCACGGAAGCTGAGTCACCGAGCGTATGAGAAAGTGAAAGTGAGGTCTGTCCGCCCCCTTGTGTGACTCGGCCTCCTGATACGTCTCCTGTCATTGCTGGTGGGCTACACCTCACGAGACCACTGCAGCCAGTCACTGGACTCTGTTTATGAAAACAGCACTTGCTGCTGATCCCGGTGATTGGCTGCAGCAGTCACAGGAGCTGCATCGGTGACCTCACCATGGAGCCCCGTGATTGGCTGCAGCAGTCACAGGAGCTGCATCGGTGACCTCACCATGGAGCCCCGTGATTGGCTGCAGCAGTCACAGGAGCTGCACCGGTGACCTCACCATGGAGCCCCGTGATTGGCTGCAGCAGTCACAGGAGCTGCACCGGGTGACCTCACCATGGAGCCCGGTAATTGCAGTGAGGGAGTACACAGTCATGACATCACTGCTGCAGCCTTGTAATAAAGACTGGGGGCAGCATTGTACCCCAAGAAGGTGAGCCCATACTCTGCCATTGCTTTCATGTCCGGCTCACGGTGTGGGCAATTTTTCCCAGCTCTGCTACAATGTGACATGTTGGACGGTGCAGTTGTGGCAGCCATGTGACACCCACAGAGAACCGTTAGAATTGAACCCTTGTATATAATACTTTGTTTTTCAGTTGTGACTGGAGAGTAGGTAAGGCTAATTTCTCACCAGTTTTTTTTCCATCAGGCACAATCCGGAAAAAAAACGGATCCGGCGTCGGATCCGTTTTATTCCCATTGATTTGTATTAGCGCCGGATTGTGCCTGATGGCCTTGCGTTGCATCCGGCTTTTTCCGGATCCGTCATAATTGCCTAAAGCGGCGGCCGGAGGGAACGTATCTTGTAACGTTTTTTTGTCCGGCAAAAAAAACGCATTGCACTGGATCCGGCGCGATACGGCGTGTTTTACAATGGAAGCCTATGGATGCGGTAAAAAAACGGATGCGGCCGCCGGATCTGTTTTTGTAAACTGAGCGAATGTATTGAAAAAAACGGATCCAGCAAAAAAAAAAAAGGGACGAAAAGGATGCAAAAACGGATGCGCCGGATCCATTTTTTGACGGATCAGGTATATTGGAACAATCAAAAAAAAGGATCAGGTGCATCAGTTTTTGCATATTCTGCGCCAGATCCGTGGCATCAGACACACGCCGGATTGTGCAGGATGCCAAAAACTGATGTGTGAAATTAGCCTAAGCAAGTTAAAAAAAAAAAAAAAAATATATATATATATATATATATATATATATATATATATATATATATATATATATATATATATATATATATTTTATTTATGTGCAGCGGTCACATGTTCATGCATGAATAAGTAGCAATTGGCAAAGGCCTGGGCACTGTGACAGGAGTGCTGGGTGATTAGGAAGGTGAGCCGCTTTTAAAGGGGTTGCCTCCTAAGTGTGTTAAAGGTTACTGTGCCCCTGATTGGATGATTCTTATTAACCATCCATCTCAGCCCCCCCCCCAGCCGATGCTGGTTTTCATCATTGACATCCTGCAGGGAGGGGGAATCACATGACCGCTGCTCCCTTCACATTTCATCCAAACAAGAAAGCAGCACAGATTTCCATATATCCGAATGTCTGTAGAAAAGACCCACTGGGTCCAGCGCTTTCCTGGTGGGGCCGTACAGGCTTTGGGGGTCTGACTGCAGAGAATGGATGTTTCTGCGGTTTCCTGTTTCTTTAAGGCAGTGAGGCGGGTGGGGATCCGTGGTCACGGGTGTAAAGCCGGGATTTATGGTCCATTCTCTCTTTGATTACAGTACGATCTATCGGCCTCTACATTCTCACCGGATGGCAGAGTATTTCAGGTTGAGTACGCAGCTAAAGCAGTGGAGAACAGTAGGTAAGTAATGAAATCTTACATTTCTTTCATCAATAGCCTTCAACTCTGGGTATTACCGAAAATAGAATGTTCACATTATGGGTATTATCAGTTTGTATGTATTTCGTTGCCTAGGAACCAGACCACCGCTATTGTCTAGATAGTAAGCACTAGAAAACCAAAATGGAATAGACCCCTATAAAATATCTTTTCATAACCAAATAAAAAGGATTAAGACACAATAGTAAAACATCCAAAACAATGTGGTATTAATGAGAGAAAAGGGCAATACAGTAGGGAGACTGTGAGGGAAGCGGACCCCTCTTTACACTCAAGTGCCCTAGCTAGCAATGGATGGTATGCCACCCTAAGGTTTGAGGTGCCCCCCCTCAACGACAGGACTCCCTATTAAAGTTCCTACTCTCAACACCATATAAATAATAAACTAATGAAAATATTGAAAATTGCAGGAGTATGTATCGAAAAGGAATATTACTCCACATCACCAGTCCCGAAGCGTCCCCCTCCCCCCCCCCCCCATATTATTTGGGGTTCATCAGGGGACAAATGGAGGAGGAAGTCCAGCATGTAGGATGCAGTCTCGCAGATAAAAATTCCTTGCGGATAATACCGGAGTTGGTCACAGGGGCTGCCATTTAAAGCCCTGCATGTGTTCAAAATGAGGCATGAAACACGTGCATAATCACCATGCGTCCAAGGTTGCCAAAGGCACGTCATTAGTGCCCTTGGTCATCATGCAATTTTCGAATAATACCTATATGGGTGGGCAATATAAACTCCCGCGGTGATGGATGCGGGCGTCCTGCCAGTTGCAGAGTTGTACAGGAGTATGCCTACATTACAGTGTGGAGCACAGATTGCGTTCCAGAGGCCCGCGCATGTGCCCTCGGCCGATGGAAGTGGAACGCAGGATGTGCTTCGGGGACCGCACATGCGCTACTATGATCCACTTGTCCCCGGCAATTGTGTGGACCGCAAATGTGTGCCACACAATAGCACATACACAATCGATGTTATGTGATAAGTAATATAGCACAGTTCCATAGTGACTCATTTATGGACACCCTGACCCTCACAGCCCTGGCAATACCCTCCCGACCAGGGAGGCTCTTTTACCCTATTAAAGGGACACTGGTCACATTATTTTCTATACCTCAATAGGGGTTTTTGCTGTCAGATAAATATACCTTATCAGGACACGTGGGCTAGACGGCAAAAGGGATAGGTAATGAGTATAATAAATGAATATGGCGGATCCCAAATGACTTAAAATTTTCTCTGTTATCTCGTATTGGGACAATACAGTATTGGCTGGTACTTCTCAGGGACGCACTTTTTTTTTTTTTTTTCGTACACGGTTTTCTGACTGATGACACCACATTTAAATATAGCTGGTAAAGATCAATTATTCATTCAGTCCATTAGGATAAAGTGATTTTACCAAAAAGATCCATTTTGTTTCGCGCTGCAAGATTATACTATTCCAGTGCCCCTTCCTCAGTGGGGGAGGAATAGCCTCAATTACCCAAAAGGTAATGCAGTCTACTCTCACCCCATACATATTGTTTATGTGCCTGGCAAGCGGGGTGTCTCGTTTGTGTCTAATGTCCCCTAGGTGTTCACTCTTAGTCTTCCCAACATCCATTGGACATAGACATGTACATAAATAGCCCACCCCATCCATCCTACAGTTAGCAAATGTTCCTGCACAGCCTTTAGAACTGTCCCTTGGGGATCCCCCTTTTTAATTGCATGGGGTGGTAGCTCTCCCACCTAAGAAGGTTATTGGTTTCTGTGAGTTTCTGGAATATTGATGTCTTAAAAGTCCCATCATGCTGTCTCACAATGCTAACCTCTAGAAAGATAAACCTCTCTCCCCCGACCTCATAAATAAGAGGCCAATGTCATTTTGAATGCTTTGTTCGACAAATTTTTCGAATGAGGCCCAAATAGCTGTGTCTCTCTCCGTTTTCATTGAAGCAGAAATGCCATCTGCGATTAAACCTCCTCTTTGGTACAGGCAAAATAGCAAGTTCTTCCACTCCCTTATGAAAATGCCAGGAGTTAAATCCTCAGCTTGTAATTTTTTTTAGTCATGGTAAATGGGCGATTAAGCAATTCCTTCAATTCAGTCACCTGTGTCCATTGACCTTCATTTAGGGTTACCTGAGGGGTCGCCATAAATTTGAAAACCTTATCTATGAGCTAAAAAACCTTTCAAGTGATGTGGTTCTTTAAGAAGCTGATCTGCTTTTGCAGCTGAAAAACGTATCCTCAAAAAACGCAGCAAAAACACGGTGTGTGAATGTAGCCTTAGACCAAGAACAGAAATAGAACAGCCATTTATAGGACATTTCATAACTTTCCCAAATTCCTATGAAAAATTATTCAGCACATTCTGCATTGCACTCCTGTCCCCAATTTATTATATATTTTAGGAGTCGGAGTTGGTCCATTTTATACCGACTCCAACTCAGACTCCACCAAAATGAGCACCGACTCCGACTCCACAGCCCTGGTTATGAGGTCTCGGATGGATGCTTCTAGTGCGAGTGCGAAGATGGTACTGTACTGCTGTGAGTCCAGATTGATGGTGGATGCTACTGTAGAGTGATTCTACATCTATAGAAGTTAGAATCGTCCTCGGCTCAACTGTAAGTCCCTCCAATTTATGGAGCAGATCTGTAGTATCTGGGATGGAAGAAGGCAGAGCATTTACAAAGGGTCTAAGTTTTACCCTATTGTTCCAGATCTGGGATTAATTTGTCAAATTTCCTCATCACCAGCTTTGGCAATATATCAATACTACTCATATCTCTCATGGGTGGCATCCTTGTGCTCTTGGCCTTTTAAGGTAGAGAAAGGACCTGGACCAATACTTCACTGTCCTTCCTCCAGACAGTCATCAAAAATTGTAAAGATTCTCAATCGAGATCCCCATTTGCTGACACTTCTCTTTATCAGTAACACTAAAAAACCTTTTCCACTTTAATTTTCTGGATAAGCGGTTTAGATCTTTTATCCAAATAAAGGGGTCAAACCTCGTTGTAGGAACAAAGGATAGGCTGGCACACACCACAGATCTCTCAGCCTCAGTGCGAGGGAGGTTAGATGAATGATCTGGTTTTCCTCCCCATTTGTATAGTGCTTTGATGGATTTTGGAATGGGATATCTCAATCCTATAAATGGTGGAATAGTTGGTTCTGGTTCTCAAAAAAAAAAAAACGAGGAAAGGTGACGCACCCATATTGTTGTGGAACGTTTTTGGGCCATCCTGCCATCCTTATGTAGAGTTTCTCCTCCCGCATCCCCTTGACCTGTTAGGATTTCTATCCCTGGTGGTTTTAGGGCCAGTTTCAACATCTGAGGTCTCTGGGTCAGATGAGGAGATATCTGTCTGTGGGGCACTGTCCTGAGAGAAAGAAGATGGTTGATTGCTCTCAGTGAGAGAAAATTTAAAATTTTGTAGTTGTGATACCTTTTAATGGCCAACTAAAATAAAATAAGATGATGTTACAAAGCAAGCTTTCGAGACTTCTCAGGTCTCTTCATCAGGCATGGTATAACAAAATATCTGAAGAAACGCAAATAAATATATACACAAACACAGGGCTGTGGAGTCGGTAAGCCAAACCTTCGACTCCGACTCCTCAAATTCTCTTGCACCGACTCCGGCTCCGACTCCGACTCCTACATATATTGCTTATAGTTAGGTGAAAAATTTATTGTAGTACATGAATATGTGTATGTGAACATCAGACATTTAATAATTTTTATGATACAATAATCAAGATATTTGGATAGAACATAAAATATATTTATTGGAATACAACTTTAGAACACAAAAAACTGTAATAAATTGTAAATATGTAATACACTATGTAATATACAGTAGATTACATATATATCTTGTGTGTGTATATACACTGTGTATGTATATAATATATATATATATATATATATATATATATATACATACACAGTGTATATACACACACAAGATATATATGTAATCTACTGTATATTACATAGTGTATTACATATTTACAATTTATTACAGTTTTTTGTGTTCTAAAGTTGTATTCCAATAAATATATTTTATGTTCTATCCAAATATCTTGATTATTGTATCATAAAAACAATTAAATGTCTGATGTTCACATTGTACTACAATAAATTTTTCACTTAAATATAAGCATTATACTAAAATGTTATTATTTAGTAAAATATTCAGCACATTCTGCATTGCACTCCTGTCCCCAATTTATTATATATTTTAGGAGTCGGAGTCGGTGCATTTTATACCGACTCCGACTCCGACTCCACCAAAATGAGCTCCGACTCCGACTCCACGACTCCGACTCCGACTCCACAGCCCTGCACAAACAGAGCAGAGGGATGGAACAATAAAAGTATATTTACATAAACTGAACTAAGGGTACCTTCACACTTAGCGATGCAGCAGCGATCCGACCAGCGATCTGACCTGGTCAGGATCGCTGCTGCATCGCTACATGGTCGCTGGTGAGCTGTCAAACAGGCAGATCTCACCAGCGACCAGTGAACAGCCCCCAGCCAGCAGCGACGTGCAAGCGACGCTGCGCTTGCACGGAGCCGCCGTCTGGAAGCTGCGGAGACTGGTAACTAAGGTAAACATCGGGTATGGTTACCCGATGTTTACATTAGTTACCAGTGTGAGCAGGGAGCCGCGCACACTGAGCGCTGGCTCCTTGCTCTCCTAGCTACAGTACACATCGGGTTAATTAACCCGATGTGTAATGCAGCTACATGTGCAGAGAGCAGGGAGCCGCGCACACTGAGCGCTGGCTCCTTGCTCTCCTAGCTGCTGTACACATCGGGTTAATTAACCCGATGTGTACAGCAGCTACATGTGCAGAGAGCCGGAGCCGGCAGCACAGGCAGCGTGAGAGCTGCAGAGGCTGGTAACTAAGGTAAATATCGGGTAACCACCTTGGTTACCCGATGTTTATCTTGGATACAGCTTACCTCAGCTGTCAGACGCCGGCTCCTGCTCCCTGCTCGCTTCATTTGTCGCTCTCTTGCTGTCACACACAGCAATCTGTGTGTCACAGCAGGAGAGCGGCTTTGAAGAAAACGAACCAGGGCTGTGTGTAACGAGCAGCGATCTCGCAGCAGGGGCCAGATCGCTGCTCAGTGTCACACACAGCGAGATCGCTAATGATGTCACTGCTGCGTCACAAAAAGCGTGACTCAGCAGCGATCTCGGCAGCGATCTCGCTATGTGTGAAGCACCCCTTAGAAAGGGAATCCTTAATTAAGCTTTGATTAGTGGTGTGACTTTTTTATTGTCCCAATATCCATGTAGGATCAGAAGTCTGGTGCCCTCACTGTCTCTGGAGCAGACCCCTTAGATTTTGTAGTGGGTCATAAATCCTCCTGACAGGTTGAGTCCTGTGTGGACAGAATCAAACATTGTGATGAATTTGTATTCCCAGACCCTTTGATGATTTTGTGATCTGAAGTTGCCTTTTAATATGACAACTTTCATGTGGTTTATGTTGTGTTCTGAAGCGCAGAAATGTTTGGCCACAGGTAAATGTTTTTTTTTGGTCTGCAATTATGTGACACTGAGCCCTCATTTTTGCTCAGTCTCTGTCCTGTTTCTCCAACATAGAGACCCCCAATAGGACATATAGTGCACAGGATTACGTACACCACGTTGAAGAGGAGCAGGTGAATGTCCCAGGAATCTTATAGTCCTTCTGTGTGTTAGGGATCTGTATCCGGTCTTTGGTCTCTACATGAACGCAGGTTTTGCAGCTCTTTATATTGCAAGGATAAGTTCCTCTTTGTGTGTCTGAGGGCATAGAGCTTCGGATCATGATGCCTAAATAAAAGGGTACGCTCGCTCCTCTCTAAAGTCAGCCAGGTCCTTTTAAGAACCTCTTGAGATTTGTTTGAGCTTTCTCAACTACAGTTTAGACTTTCTTCTCTTATTGAACTCTGGAGCTGATCTATGTTTTAAAGCCCCTTCAGTTTTAGAGAGGTCTTTTTAAGCGTAACTTTCTCCTCTTAGAGAAGGATTTGCATAAATCTCAACGAAGAAAAGACCTTCTATTTCCCCACTTGGCTAGTAAGGAGGCAGATCTACACCTCGGTGCTGGTGATAGGAGGATCCGAAGACCCTTTGGGGCATTTATTTAGTCTAATCTAGTTCTCAAGTGACTGAACCTCCCACCAGGATTTTATGTTCTCATTGTATGTGGAAATAGCAGCCTCAAGGGAGGAACCTACACTTTTGTTTCTGAATAGACTTCTTTGGTGTCATTCAGCCATCTATTTGTGTCAACTGGTCCAAATAAAAATCCACCCATAACAAGACCTTTGAGGCAAAACCTAAACGTACTGCTACATAATATACAGGACTAGATCCAAGAGTATAGAATGCCAAAATGTAATGGCTAGTAAGTAGAGTTGAGCGGATCTGCTATAATCCGGGTCCGACGGATCGGGTTGCCGGCGAAGTCCGGATCCGAGGCTATGGAAGGGAGAGGGAGAGAGGGAGAAAAACGGATCCGGATTGTGCACCCCGGAACCCGGGTAGTGGTCGGACTCGGATCGGAACCTCGAACTGTGCGGATCCGGATTTTTTTTTTTTTTTTTTTTTGATCCGGGTCCGCTCAACACTACTAGTAAGCACTGCAGTGGAGTTAGGAGATACTCCAGCAATCCTAGTCAGCCTCAAAACAGCGCTTACAAGCTCAGTAGAAAAGTTCTTGTAAGCATTTTGCATGTTCGGCCATTGCTGCTAGGCACAAGGGGTGGTCGGTCTCTTAGGTAACGAGTTGTATAGAAAAGAAGTGTTAATATTTCAAAGGACTAACAATATGACTAAACAGTACACTGCAAGAGTGTTTGTTTTTAGGAGCTCCATCCAACAATATCCATCAATGAACACAGGAGTAACCCTATAAGGCTATGTGCGCACTGAGCGTTTTTCGGGTGCGTTTTTGAGCTCAAAAGTGCATGACTTTGCTTCCCGAGCAGTCTGAATTTTTATGTTTGCTGTCTGCACACAATTTTTTTTTTTTTTTAAATGCATTTTTTGAGCTGGAAAAAAAAATGGACACGTCAATTCTTTCCTGCGTTTTGGGCCCTGTGCGCTCTAGAAAAAGGATTTTTCTCATGAAATTTCTTGAGTCTGAAGATTAGCGCACTTGCATTAAAAAACACATAAAAAAATGCATGCGTATTTACAGCGTTTTTGATGCATTTGTGTTTTTCAGCAGGTTGGTCCTTGCGTTATTTTATTATCTATGGCAAAAAATGCAGGTACCTGCAGAAAAGAAGTGATATGCACATTATTTCTCAAATTCTGCAGAAAGAATGTTCTTGAGAAAAAAAAAGTGTGCGCACAGCTATTTTTATTTTTTTTTTCCATACGTTTTGCTGGGGAATGTCTGCAGAAAAGTTACAACCATTTTCTCAAGAAATTCCTGCAGCAAAAACGCAAAAAAAGTGGGTAAAAACGCAGTGTGCGCACAGCCTTACTGTGTTTTTCACCCATGCAGTACATTGGAAAAACACAGCAAAACTCAGTGATCCATAACGCAGCCAAAGCGCGGTAAAAACGCATGCGTTTTGTACGATGCATTTTTTTTTTTGCGGCCAAAAATGCACAAAAACGCAGCGTCAAAAAAAAAAAAGCTGTGTGCGCATATAGCCTAAAGGAACACTTCCGGCCAATAGTACTGTGTATTGTCGATGATGCAAGACTCCCCAAAGAGATTAGTCTTGCAGCACCCCTTCATGCCCAGCACTGGACAGAACACTATGCATTTTGACCATTATATGTAGAGAACCCAAACCTGTCACACAATCCGTTTTTTTTCTTCAGCACGGCCATTGGCATCAGGTGTAAGGATGGCGTTGTGTTCGGTGTAGAGAAGCTCGTATTATCCAAACTTTACGAAGAAGGGTCTAACAAGCGCATCTTCAATGTGGACCGGCACGTCGGCATGGTAAGGAAAGCTCATTTAACCCCTTCCCAACTTGGGAGAAAAATGAACGCCACAGTTGGGAGTTGGGTCCTCCACCATGACAGGCGTTTTGTCAGGTTGATCTTCCAGGCGCTGACAAGTGCTTCTGTGAGAATAACAGCAGGAGCCAGCTCTGATCAGAACAGCTGGCATCGCGCTCCACACTTAACCCCATAGGTGCCACTATCATGAGCGACTATGGCATCTAAGTGGTTAACCAAAGAAAGGAGGCTCCTTCGGTCACTGCTGATATGGCAGCCTGTTACAGGGGAAATCTGACATAAATATATATGTATTGTCTGTTGCAGTAAGATGTTGACTTGAGAACCTTCCTGTTGTGATTTGCGCCACTTCTGTGGTGTAAATTCCAATTAATGTCTGCGTCACTTGACCACGCTCCTTCCAAAAACATTTCAAAAAGTTGCTGGAGCCGGTGTGAAACGCCAAAAGAGGCAACAACGAGTTGCACAAAAATGTAGCAATTTCTTTGTCGCTCCATTGGGAGACCCAGACAATTGGGTGTATAGCTACTGCCTCCGGAGGCCACACAAAGTATTACACTTTAAAAAGTGTAACCCCTCCCCTCTGCCTATACACCCTCCCGTGCATCACGGGCCCATCAGTTTTTATGCTTTGTGTTGAAGGAGGCACACATGCACACAAGCTCCACATTTTAGTCAGCAGCAGCTGCTGATTGTATCGGATGGAAGAAAAGAGGGCCCCCCACAGGGCCCCCGGCATGCTCCCTTCTCACCCCACTGAGTCGGCGGTGCTGTTAAGGTTGAGGTACCCATTGCGGGTACAGAGGCTGGAGCCCACATGCCGTTTTCCTTCTCCATCCCTTAGGGGCTCTGGGAGAAGTGGGATCCTAACCGGTCATCCAGGCACTGGGACCGGGCTCCATCCGCAGCCCCTGGGGGAATCTGACGGACAGGAGACTGGATATCATCAGGGACAGGGCCCTGCATCCATAAGGTACTCTGTGTCCCCTTAGGGACGGTACATGCAGCGCCTGTGTTACAGACGCCGCAGCGGCTCCTGTGTGGTTTGTGAGACCGGGACTACCGCGCCTGTTTGCCGGCCGCGTTTTTAACTTTAGTCCCCGGCTTTTGCGGCCTAGTACCATATACTCCCGCCCCCGGGCCTGCCAGTCAGGGGTAAGGGCGGGACGGCCGATTGGACGTCGGCAGTGAGGGCTGGAGCATACTTTGGTATCCTCCTCCCCCCTCACTGAGCACTGTGGGGCACCAGTTTCCCGCACTTTATTAGGCACGCCCACGGCTCCATCCTCCCCTCAGAACGCTGGCAGCCATTGTTATAATCAATACTGCCGGTGGGGGATTTCAGAACGGGCTCCGCAGTTCTGACAGAAGTGGGATCCTAACCGGTCGCCGGTCACTGGGACCGGGCTCCTTCCGCAGCCCCTGGGGGAATCTGACGGACAGGAGGCTGGATACCATCAGGGACAGGGCCCTGCATCCATCAGGTACTCTGTGTCCCCTTAGGGACGGCGCATGCAGCGCTCTGTGGTTTGTGAGCCTGGACTACCGCGCCGACCGCGCCTGCTGGCCGGCCGCGCTTTTAACTTTAGTCCCCGGCTTTTGCGGCCTAGTACATGTACTCCCGCCCCCAGGCCTGCCAGTCAGGGGTAAAAGCGGGACGGCCGACTGGACGTCGGCAGTAAGGGCTGGAGCATGCTTGGTATCCTCCTCCCCCCTCACTGAGCACTGTGAATCATTTCTGCTGGTGGGGGATTTCAGAACGGGCTCCACAGTTCTGGGAAAAGTGGGATCCTAACCGGTCGCCGGTCACTGGGACCGGGCTCCCTCCGCAGCCCCTGGGGGAATCTGACGGACAGGAGGCTGGATATCATCAGGGACAGAGCCCTGCACCCATGAGGTACTCTGTGTCCCCTTAGGGACGGTGCATGCAGCGCCTGTGTTACAGACGCCGCAGCGGCTGCTGTGTGTTTTGTGAGCCGGGACTACCGCGCCGACCGCGCCTGTGGGCCGGCCGCGCTTTTAACTTTAGTCCCAGGCTTTTGCGGCCTAGTACAGGTACTCCCGCCCCCGGGCTTGCCAGTCAGTCACTTCTGCCGGTGGGGGATTTCAGAAGGAGCTCTGCAGCTCTGAGAGTCCCTGGCAGGGAACTGGTGGACACACCACCGCTTGGGGCGGTTGGTAAGCCACACCAGTTGTCAGGTGCTGGACCCCTCTGGGTCCCTTAGTGTGTGTGTGTATATATAATATATATATATATATTATATATTTTCTCTATTCGGCAGCATTATTTGCTTTTGGCTCCCTCAGCCGGAGTCTCCGGCACTGGTGGGACCCTCGGCTCAGGAGGTACCGCCGGTTTCCACTGCACAGATGGAAGGGACAGAGTTTACAATTTTGACTGAGAAACTCTCTGAGTCGCTTCACATTCCATGGCTCAGTCCATGGACAGATGGTCTGCTAAGATACTAGAAGCTTGGCAGTCCAGACCGGTAACACAGGGCCAGGGCACCGTGAGTTCATCGTCCCCAGGCTCTCTCGGTCGGTACAGCAAAGGGCTCCTGGGGTGGCACCCAGATCCCACGGTGAGAACTCCGACACGGACCGCAGCCTCAGACAGGCTAAGCGGGCTTGCTGGGAACCTTCCCCGGCGGCATCACGCGGTTCGGGGTCTCAGCATGAGGACCCTCTGGAGGATGAAGCGGAGGTCGCAGCTCAGGGCTCTGATCCTGACGTTGCTCTCAATCTGGATACACCTGAAGGGGACGCCATAGTAAATGACCTTATAACGTCCATCAACCAGGTGCTAGTCCTTTTCCCCCAACTCCACCTATAGAGGAGTTGGCTTCACAGTAGGAGAAACACCAGTGTAGGTTTCCCAAACGTACCCGGAGTGCGTTTTTCGATCACTCTAACTTCAGAGATGCTGTCCAGAAGCACAGAGCACTTCCGGACAAGCTCTTTACTCAGCGCCTTAATGACACACGTTACCCTTTCCCCCCTGACGTAGTTAAGGGTTGGGCTCAGTGTCCCAAGGTGGATCCTCCAGTCTCCAGACTGGCGGCTAGTTCCGTAGTATGAGTGGCAGATGGTTCATCGCTCAAGGATGCCACTGACAGGCAACTAGAGCTCATGAGGAATTCCATCTATGAAGCCATAGGCGCGTCCTTTGCTCCGGCCTTCGCAGTCGAGCGGGCACTCCAAGCTATCTCAGCTTGTCTGTCTGAGACTAATGTGGTCGCACGTACCTCTGCTCCGCAGGTTGTGTCTTTGACTTCTCAGGCGTCGTTTTTTTCGTCCTACGCCATGAACACCGTCCTGGACTCTGCGAGCCGTACAGCGGTAGCATCCGCCAATTCGATGGCAGTCCGCAGGGCTATGGGGCTACGCGAATGGAAGGCAGACTCTGCTTCCAAGAAGTTCTTAACCGGTTTGCCATTTTCTGGCGACCGTTTGTTTGGCGTGCAATTGGATGAAAAACCGATGGGTGAGAGACATTCCGTCTCACGGTTACAGGATAGAGCTCAGCTCTCGTCCTCCGACTCGTTTCTGCAGATGGAGTTGTGATCCCCGTTCCGCTTCAAGAACGTAGTCGCGGTTTTTACTCCAACTTGTTCGAGGTACCAAAAAAGGACGGATCATTCCGGTCCGTTTCCAGGCCTCATTCTGCTCAACAGACATGTGAGAACCAGACGGTTCCGGATGGAATCTCTCCGCTCAGTCATCGTTTCGATGTCCCAGGGAGTCTTCCTAGCATCAGATTACACCAGAGCATCAACGCTCCCGGTGTGTCGCCATCCGGGTCGAACGCTTTCAGCTCGTGACTCTGCCTTTCGGCCTGGCGACAGTCCCACGGGTCTTCACCAAGGTCATGGCATCAGTGGCGATGGGCCTACACTCTCAGGGACACTCGGTGATCCCTTACTTAGACGATCTCCTAAGTCAAGGCACCCTCCCGGGTGCCACGTCAACACAGCCTGAACATTGTTTTGGAGACTCTCCAGAGGTTCGGGTGGATCATCAATTTCCCAAGTAAAAATTGACACCGACCCAATCACTGACTTACCTCGGGATGGAGTTCATTCTCTCTCTGAGATAGTGAAACTACCACTGGACAAACAGCGTTCGCTGCGGACAGGGGTGCACTTTCTCCTTCGGGCCCAGTCTCACCCCTTGAGGCGCCTCACGCGCTTCCTAGGGAAGATGGTGGCAGCAATGGAGGCAGTTCCCCTTGCGCAGTTTCATCTGCGTCCACTCAACGGCACATTCTCCGCAAATGGGACAGGAGATCGACGTCCCTAGACAGGAACGTCTCTCTTTCACTGTCAGACAAAACCTCTCCTCAGTGGTGGCTTCTTCCCACTTCTTGGTCGAAAGAAATGTCCTTCCTGCTCCCATCCTGGGCTATGGTCACGACGGACAAGAGTTTGTCAGGGTGGATAGCGGTCTTCCTCCACCACAGGGCTCAGGGAACCTGGACTCTGACAGAGTCCTCCCTTCAGATCAATGTCCTGGAGATAAGGCCAGTGTAGCTAGCCCTAAAGTCGTTCCAGCGGTGGCTGGACGGCAGGCAGATCCGGATACAGTCGGACGACGCCACGGCGGTCGCGTACATCAACCGCCAGCACAGAGCGCTGGCGGCGGACGCATCAGTTCAGGTCTAGTCGCAATTTCGACTGCCTTATGTATTTCCTCCTCTGGCGCTGCTGCCCAGAGTGTTACTCAAGATCGGGTCCGACTGCAGCCGCGCCATCCTCGTCGCTCCAGACTGGCCGAGGAGGTCGTGATACCTGGATCTGTGGCACCTCACGGCGGGTCGACCGTGGGCACTCCCGGACCGACCAGACTTGCTGTCTCAAGGGCCATTGTCCATCTGAATTCTGCGGTCTTCAACCTGACTGGGTGGCCATTGAGTTCTGGCTCTTAGCGTTCTCAGAGTTTTCTCTATCACGCCTTTCGCAGAAGGTGGTCTTCCTAGTGGCAGGCACATCACTTCGGAGAGTGTCTGAGCTAGCAGCGCTGTCATGCTAGTCCCCTTCCTGGTGTTTCGCCAGGATGAAGTGGTTCTGCGTCCGGTCCCGGAATTCCTAATTAAGGTGGTATCCTCCTTTTCTTCTCAATCAGGATACCTCCTTACCTTCTTTTGGCTCTCATCCAGTTCACAATTGTGAAAAGGATTGCACTTGTTAGATCTCGGGAGAACACTCCGGCTCTTCTTTCGCGCACTGCGCCCCCGCGCCGTTCTGATGCGCTCTTTGTCCTGGTCACTGGCCAGCGTAAGGGGTCGCAGGCTTCTAAGTCAACCTTGGCTCGGTGGATCAAGGAACTGACCCTTGAAGCCTACCGTTCTTCTGGGCTTCCGATTCCTTTAGAGCTGAAAGCCAATTCTACCAGAGCCGCAGAGGCATCCTGGGCATTGCGTCACCAGGCTACGGCTCAGCAGGTGTGTCAGCACTACCTGGTCGAGTCTGCACATTTTCACGAAACACTATCAGGTTCATGCCTATGCTGTGGCAGATGCCAGCCTAGGTAGGCGAGTCCTTCAGGAGGCGGTTGCTCACCTGTAAGAGAGGGCCGTTTTTTCGGCTCTTTTTATCGAGGTATTCTTTTACCCACCCAGGGACTGCTTTTGGACGTCCCAATTGTCTGGGTCTCCCAATGGAGCGACAAAGAAGAAGGGAATTTTGTTTACTTACCGTAAATTCCTTTTCTTCTAGCTCCTATTGGGAGACCCAGCACCCGCCCCTGTTCCCTTCGGGCTGTTGTTCTTTTGAGTACACATGTTGAAGGGTTCTTTTGGTTCATGGTTTCAGTTCTCCGAACATCCTTCGGATTGAATTTACCTTAGACCAATTTATAAGTTCCTCCTTCCTGCTTTGGCACCAAAACTGATGGGCCCGTGATGCACGGGAGGGTGTATAGGCAGAGGGGAGGGGTTACACTTTTTAAAGTGTAATACTTTGTGTGGCCTCCGGAGGCAGTAGCTATACACCCAATTGTCTGGGTTTCCCAATAGGAGCTAGAAGAAAAGGAATTTACGGTAAGTAAACAAAATTCCCTTCGTTTTGAGCAGTTTTGTACCAGAAATCTGGTTCGACTTGTGTCCGTTTTATCAAAAATGTTTGTGTTGTATATAAATATTAGTAATCAGAGTTTTTCCATTATATATTGCTGCACCACATTATATACATCATAATCGCATACCTGTAGAAAATAGTATAACGGTTCTGACCTGCATGCACATCATGGCCGAGCTGTCCGCTCTGCACCACCTGTCTGCCCACAATGGCTGCTCCTCTGCCTTTGATTGACATCACCTATAGATGGTACGGAGACGTCAGCTATGTCTATCAAAGATGGCGGAGCTGCGATTGTGGGCAGAGGGGTGGTGCAGAGATGGTCATTGTACTATGTGGCATAGATTAGCATGCAGAAACTATGTTGGATTATTGTGGTGATATAAAGGGAATGTAGGGACGTGCATTACAATGTATATTAGGTGGTGGCAGCAGTTTGTAAAGGGAAAACCTAATGCTAACAGATACTTTAAAATCATCAGGATATATAAAAAAAAAAATAATTTTTTGTATGTACATGCAGCTTGTTCAAGTCCAGCAATAGCTTTATATGACCAGTCTGTTCCTCCATTACTGAGAAATCAGCATTTATTTGTTATGCAAATGAAACTGAAGAGCTATGGTAGATCTGAAACCTCCGTCACTCCAGCTCTATTCCTCGCCCATTGCTGCCGCCTCCTGCTTCACTGACAGCCTTTATGCTGTGACTGCGGGAAAAGGAGATGTCAGTCAAGCAGGAGGTGGCACTGGGTGGGAATAGAATTTGGTGTGACGGAGGCTTCAGATCTACCATAGCTCTTCAGCTTCATGTGCGTATCTATTCAACCCCTAACTTCTCAGTAACGGAGGAACAGACTGGCCATGTAAAGGAATGTTGGAATTGTCTTTTGAAACAGTTACATGTGCATATAAATAGTTTGGATGGGGGAGGAGAAATCCTGCTGACAGATTCCCTTTAAGTAATGGATACCTTAATGGCTGAGGCACAGCTGCTTCAAACCTCTGTGCAGCCTTGTATCCTGTTACAATAGGGGAGGACTGAGGATCCTTGGAGCAAGATGACACCAACACCTGGGATGTTTTTTGTTGCTGCTTCAAAGAAGGAACTGAATTTACACATCAAAGGTTTTTTGTTTTCACTTGGCTACATGTCCAAAGTTTAGTCCCAGATTCTAAGGGGTGCTTCACACACAGCGAGATCGCTGCTGAGTCACGGTTTTTGTGACGCAGCAGTGACCTCATTAGCGATCTCGCTGTGTGTGACACTGAGCAGCGACCTGGCCCCTGCTGTGAGATCGCTGCTCGTTACACACAGCCCTGGTTCGTTTTTTTATTGTTGCTCTCCCGCTGTGACGCACAGATCGCTGTGTGTGACAGCGAGAGAGCGACGAAATGCAGAGAGCAGGAGCCGGCATCTGGCAGCTGCGGTAAGCTGTAACCAGGGTAAACATCGGGTAACTAATTAACCCGATGTGTACTGTAGCTAGGAGAGCAGGGAGCCAGCGCTAAGCAGTGTGCGCGGCTCCCTGCTCCTGCACATGTAGCGACGTTATGATCGCGGCTGCGTCTGCAGTGTTTGACAGCTAAGCAGCGATCATAACAGCGACTTACTAGGTCGCTGCTACGTCACAGAAAATGGTGATGTAACAGCGACGTCGTTATCGCTGTCGCTATGTGTGAACCCAGCCTAAGACTCCCATCAATTGCTTAAAAAAAAACAAAAAAACCCCAAAATCATTCAGTTGATCCATACCCTTGTATACCCCAGCGGTGCACTGTATGGGACGCTCCTACCTTGCATTAAGTGTTTCCCTGGTGCAGACAGTATCTTCTTGACTAGGTTTCATGGTCACAGTGGAGACACTCGCTGATTTATGGCTGTTGTCGGTTGGTGATCGCAGATGCAAGCCATTTTGCACTTTACAACTTCTTACATTTTCACTAGTTCTTGCGATATTACCATTTTTCTTTAGTTTTTTGTCTTGGAGACCGACCACCGCTGCTGGGTGTGCAGTGCCTACAAGCTTTTTCCGGTTGTGCTTGTGACCATTTATTTTAAGCTGGCCAGATCGCTGCAGAGCACCGTTGCCTAATTCTGGCGGCAAAAGCATAATGCTAAGAGTGGTGGTCGGTCTCCTGGACTACGTGCTGAAAAGTGTTATCTCAAGAGCAGTAAATTGCAAAATTGCTTGCTTTTTACAAGCACCATACCACACTATTATATCTATGAAGATGGGAATAATCCGTCAGAGAGGAAATAATAATAATATTCATTTATATAGCACTATTAATTCCACAGTGCTTTACATACATTGGCAACACTGTCCCCATTGGGGCTCACAATCCAGAGTCCTTATCTGTATGTCTTTGGAGTGTGGATACCGGAGAACCCGGAGGAAACCCACACAAACTCCTTGCAGATGGTGTCGTTGGTGGGATTTGAACCCAGGACCCCAGCGCTGCAAGACTGTAGTGCTAACCACTGAGCCGCGTACGACGTAGTAGAATGTGTATGGCATAAGCTCCACATCCCCCTGTATATGATGGCTGCACACCGATTAGCTGCAGCCATCGTGTCTATTAAACATGTCAGGCGTGGCTTCTAATTGTCAAAGAAAATGTATGTAAATGAAGTTTAGATTCTACAAATCCTCAACAAATCTCTTGCTGTCAGTGAATAGATCGCTCCTAAATAATTTTTCTGAAAGTTGCCGTGTGTCCAGTATTTGTTGATCGGATAAAGGGAAGTTTTCCTCCCTCTGCATTACTATTTGTGTGTGACATGTCACACTATAGCAGACTTTCTAGAACTATACATGCAGATATGACGGGTTTCAGCCTCCAGATGTAACAAGTGACAGCAGACTTCAACTTCTGATTACAGCAGATTTAAAGTCCGCTTTTTAACTTTTCATCCAAACCTCATGTTGTCTGTTGTCTTACCAATGCCCCTGTCTTGTGTGACCTGCAGGCTGTCGCTGGGCTCCTGGCCGACGCTCGTTCCTTGGCAGATATCGCTCGAGAGGAAGCTTCCAACTTTAGATCAAACTACGGCTATGACATTCCATTAAAGGTACGATAGTCCAGAGCGAGAGTCTATCCTACTTCATGGTGGGTCCACATTATAACTAATGCAGCCCTTTGTTTCTACACAGCATCTTGCAGACAGAGTGGCCATGTATGTACATGCCTATACCCTATACAGCGCGGTCAGGCCATTCGGATGCAGGTGAGCAATGACATTGGCAGCACTGGCCCTGTGTAAGCATTAATACCAATCACTTCTGCAGATATTATGAACCGGTCAGTGTCCACACATCATTGCTGGAGAGCAGCACATGGGAGCCCCTGGGGGATTCTCTTATAGATCCGTTAGACCCTGTATGCATTGCTCATTGGAGCTGACAAATGATGTCGGGAGATATAAGGATTAGCAATAAGCGAGCACTACCTTACTTAGGTACTCTTAATGAGGAGTTAATGCTCAGATGGGTGCGACCCAAGTACAGACCATAATGGAAGTCAATAGGGAACTAGGCATTTTATTGGAAAATTTGCCAGAAAAATGCTTAAGTTCCCCTTTGACTTTCATTATACTCAGTACATGAGTCGTGCCCATCTAAGCATTGCCTGCTGGTTCAGAGCACTCGAGCATGGCAGTGCTCACTCATCACTAGTTACGAGTACTGAGCACCCGAGCATGGTAGTGCCCACTCATCACTAATTACAGGTAGAGCACCCGAGCATGGTAGTGCCCACTCATCACTAATTACAGGTAGAGTACCTGAGCATGGTAGTGCCCGCTCATCACTAGATACGAGTACCGAGCACCCGAGCATGGTAGTGCTCGCTCATCACTAGATACGAGTACAGAGCACCCGAGCATGGTAGTGCCCGCTCATCACTAGATACGAGTACCGAGCACCCGAGCATGGTAGTGCTCGCTCATCACTAGATACGAGTACTGAGCACCCGAGCATGGTAGTGCCCGCTCATCACTAGATACGAGTACAGAGCACCCGAGCATGGTAGTGCCCGCTCATCACTAGATACGAGTACTGAGCACCCGAGCATGGTAGTGCCCGCTCATCACTAGATACGAGTACCGAGCACCCGAGCATGGTAGTGCCCGCTCATCACTAGATACGAGTACTGAGCACCCGAGCATGGTAGTGCCCGCTCATCACTAGATACGAGTACTGAGCACCCGAGCATGGTAGTGCCCGCTCATCACTAGATACGAGTACAGAGCACCCGAGCATGGTAGTGCCCGCTCATCACTAGATACGAGTACTGAGCACCCGAGCATGGTAGTGCCCGCTCATCACTAGATACGAGTACTGAGCACCCGAGCATGGTAGTGCCCGCTCATCACTAGATACGAGTACTGAGCACCCGAGCATGGTAGTGCCCGCTCATCACTAGATACGAGTACAGAGCACCCGAGCATGGTAGTGCCCGCTCATCACTAGATACGAGTACTGAGCACCCGAGCATGGTAGTGCCCGCTCATCACTAGATACGAGTACTGAGCACCCGAGCATGGTAGTGCCCGCTCATCACTAGATACGAGTACTGAGCACCCGAGCATGGTTGTGCCCGCTCGTCACTAGATACGAGTACTGAGCACCCGAGCATGGTTGTGCCCGCTCGTCACTAGATACGAGTACTGAGCACCCGAGCATGGTAGTGCCCGCTCATCACTAGATACGAGTACTGAGCACCCGAGCATGGTTGTGCCCGCTCGTCACTAGATACGAGTACTGAGCACCCGAGCATGGTTGTGCCCGCTCATCACTAGATACGAGTACTGAGCACCCGAGCATGGTAGTGCCCGCTCATCACTAGATACGAGTACTGAGCACCCGAGCATGGTTGTGCCCGCTCGTCACTAGATACGAGTACTGAGCACCCGAGCATGGTTGTGCCCGCTCGTCACTAGATACGAGTACTGTGCACCTGATGCTCACTCATCACTAATAAGAATCTGTTGCGTCCAATTTTGAACTACAGAGTAAGCCAAGGCCAGATCCATCCGACAGTAGCTTTCTCATAGAGAATACAGAAGCGAGCGTTCCCGTATGGGAGAGATGGCTGCTAGCTGAATGATTGCCAATCTGTTCTTCTAGCAGCCATCTGTTGTCTATGGGGCTCCTCTGGTGCCAGATCTGCTCTGAAGAGGTATTCTCCTCTTGTGTTATGATATATCTGAGACACCCAAACATCTTCACAGCAAATGGACTGTAGTGCGGCTTCCATTCACTCTATCTGAGCAGTGTCACTCCCAGATAGGAATACCCCTTTATTCCCAGCAAGACATGTGCAAGCCTCTAACTGCCTTTGGCAGATAATTATCACTTTAAATTTTAGTTAGTTGGATCGCAATATGCTCTGCAGAGGACTGGTTGTATGTTTAGAAAGGGAGTTAAAGGGAACCTGTCACCAGGTCTTACCCATATAAAGTACAGCCACCCCCCTTTATATTCTAGAAAGCTGTATATATACTGTATGTCCCCCAAGCCAATCTGCACAGCACAGACCTTTTATATTATACTCACTTAAGGTGTGGTACGATCTGATGTGTGTGTTGCTGACCGTGATCTGGCACCTCCTCTCTTCTTGCAATCAGTCTTCCGTCACTGCTTTGGATGGCGCCTCCTGCATCATCCAGTGTCCTCCACTGCACTCCGGCACTCACACTTTTCTCTGTCCTCGGCAGGGCTTTGTGTGGGTGCCCTTTGGCACCTAAGCATTACAGTACTTTGATCGGTCTGTGAATTTTTTTTTTCTTTCTTTCACGTATGCCAAAAACTTAAATTTTCCAGGGTGTTTTTTTTTTTTTTATTCAGTCATATTTTAATCAGTGATTGCAACACTTTTATTTTTTCACATGCCGCACTAGGCTAGCTTAGCAGTGTCCTCTGTGCTGTCACCGTGCTTTGACATCACGCCCTGTCTTGCACGCTTGTGCATGGATGTCATGCCATATACAGGGGATCCTTCTTCTGCGGCTCTGTGTGGTCCCCATGTGCCCTGTGATTCTGGCTTACAATGTGTTGGAGAAAAGTGGGTTAGTGATCTGTGTCCTCCTCGTACTAAGGATGTATGGATTTTTGGTGGCCAGTGGGACCACTGGTCATTAAAGGGACTCTGTTAGTGCAGAATTACTGTTCAAACCAAGTTAAGGTGCACTCTTGGTGTGGCCAAACAGTTCAGTGCACCGTCCCACCTACTTGTTTCCCCACCTTCTCTTTGACATTTTTGGTAGAGAAGGGGGTAGATAGTTGGAAAGGTAAAATTCAATGATTGGTCACATGATGCACCTAGACTTTGAACAGTCATTGTTTGCTGACATTCCCTTTGAGATGGCTCAGTATCTGTATAAAGACCTTCTTTCTATTATCATATAAGAGGAGTGAGACACTGATTTTGTATTTTTGAGAGTATAAGGATATTATAGGGATAGCCTTAGTTAAATGGGGGGCACAATTACATTCACAATTCGAGTACATATTGCTATGCATGGTGAACACAAATGAGTTTTTTTTACTTTTTTTTTTATTTATTTATTAAATAGCTTTTCTTTTTCGCTCCTAATTGGGAGACCCAGACAATTGGGTGTATAGCTATTGCCTCTGGAGGCCACACAAAGTATTACACTTAAAAGTGTAAGGCCCCTCCCCTTCTGGCTATACACCCCCAGTGGGATCACTGGCTCACCAGTTTTGTGCTTTGTGCGAAGGAGGCAACACATCCACGCATAGCTCCACTTTTTAGTCAGCAGCAGCTGCTGACTATGTCGGATGGAAGAAAAGAGGACACATATAGTGTCCCCAGCATGCTCCCTTCTCACCCCACTGTGTCGGAGGTGTTTGTAAGGTTGAGGTACCCATTGCGGGTACGGCGGCAGGAGCCCACATGCTGATTCCTTCCCCATCCCTTTTTACAGGGCTCTGGGTGAAGTGGGATTTACCGGTCTCCAGGCACTGAGACCGTGCTCCATCTGCAGCCCCTGGAGAAGATGCTGGATGGAGCGGAGTACATCAGGGACATGGCCCTGCTTCCTCAAGGTACTCTGTGTCCCCGTGCATTTGGCGCTCACACCGCAGCATGCTGGGTGTTGTAGTGCGCCGGGGGACATCAGCGCTGCGGCGCCTGTGCCATGGCCTCATTCAGCTTCGCTGAAGCAGGCTCACTTATGGGAATTGGTCGCGCCGGCCGCTGGGACTGCGGCGCGGCTGGCACTTGTAGTGCGCCGGGGACTTCAGCGCGGCCTGCGCTTTTACGGCGGCCGCGCTGATAACTAGAGTCCCCGGCTTTTGCGGCCTGCTTCCGTTCGTTCCCGCCCCCAGACCTGCCAGTCAGGAGAGGGGCGGGACGCTGGCCACTTCTAAGCATCGGTCGCGCCGACCGCTGGGACTGCGGCGCGGCTGGCACTTGTGGTGCGCCGGGGACTTCAGCGCGGCCCGCGCTTTTACGGCGGCCGCGCTGATAACTAGAGTCCCCGGCTTTTTGCGGCCTGCTTCCGTTCGTTCCCGCCCCCAGACCTGCCAGTCAGGAGAGGGGCGGGACGCTGGCCACTTCTAGGAATCGGTCGCGCCGGCCGCTGGGACTGCGGCGCGGCTGGCACTTGTGGTGCGCCGGGGACTTCAGCGCGGCCCGCGCTTTTACGGCGGCCGCGCTGTTAACTCGAGTCCCCGGCTTCTGGGCCTAGTCTCCCTTCGTTACCGCCCACAGCCCTGACAGTCAGGGTAGGGGCGTGACGCTGCATAGCACAGCAGCGCTGAGAGCTGGAGTATGTTTTGCATACTCCACCCCTCTCACTGTGTGCACTGTGAATCCGGATTCCCGCACTTTCTCAGGCACGCCCACGGCTTCCTTCTCTACAAGGACGCCGGCAGCCATTAGTGTCAGTTTCTGTACGAACAGAGACAAGTGTGGAAGACCCTGGCATTCTGATAGTCACACAATCGCTGCAACAGGCGTTAAGCAGCACCTGTGGTGCTAACCCCACTACTGCAGAAGTGCACTTATAGATATGCTTGTACTATATACATTGCACTGTTTGGTCGCACGTTGTATATACCCTCCTGGATTATGCGGAGGACTTATCAGCATATTCTCTGTGTAAAACAAAGGTGCAGAACCACATGTTTTTCTATACAGCTGGTACAGCATGTACGGCTATACGGCCGGCAGGTTACATAGACTCCCATTGTATGCACTAATGGCCAGGGGATGAGGACGGTGTCTGCAGTATTTACTGACAGTTTTTCTGAGACTATGGCTATGATACTAGAAGCCTAGCAGTCCGGACATGTCTCTCACAATATGGGCACTGTTGAATCATTGATCCATGGCCCCCCTCAGTGTGAACAACTAACAGCTCCGGGAATGTCACACGCATCCCAGAGTCACGGCTCTGCACGGACGTCAGTCCCAGACAGCCTAAGCGGGCTCACTATGAGCGGCCTCGGTTTCATCAGGGTCCTAGCAGAAGGACTCGCTGTGTAATGAGGCGGAAGTAGCGGCTCAGGAGTCTGATCCTGAGACCGCTCTCAATCTGGATACACCTGATCGTGACGCCATAGTAAATAATCTTATAGCGTCCATCTATAGAATGTGGGTTATTTCTCACAGCTCCTCCAGTGGAGGAGTCAGCTTCACGTATTTTTCTGGACCACTCTGCCTTCAGAGAGGCAGTCCAGGAACACCACGCTTATCCAGATATGCGCTTCTCCAAACGGCTTAGGATACACGTTATCCCTGTCCCCTGACTTGGTCAGGGACTGGACCCAGTGTCTCAAGCGGCATCCTCCAATCTCCAGGCTTGTAGCTAGATCCATAGTTGCAGTGGGAGATGGAACTGCTGTTGGCTCCGGCATTCTCTCCCTTGGGGCACTCCAAGCTATTTCAGCTTGTCTTACACAGATTGACACGGTTACACGTACATCTGTGCCGCAGGTGGCATCCTTAACCTCTCAAATGTCTGCATTTGCTTCTTACGCGATTCAGATTGTCCTGGACTCTGCGAACCGTGCGGCGGTAGCCTCCGCTACTACGTGTTTTTAAGCAGAGCCTGGTCTGCTCGTTAAGTGAATGGAAGGCAGATTCGGCTTCCAAAAAAGGTTGCCTACCAGTTGCCTTTTTCTGCTGACCGACTGTTTGGTGAATGTAACCATTAAACAGTCCAGGGGTAAGGATTCATCCTTTCCTCAGCCCGGACACAACAAACCCCAACAGAGCAAGAGGCAGTCGGGGTTTTCGGCCTTTCTTTGTCGCTCCATTGGGAGACCCAGACAATTGGGTGTATAGCTATTGCCTCTGGAGGCCACACAAAGTATTACACTTAAAAGTGTAAGGCCCCTCCCCTTCTGGCTATACACCCCCAGTGGGATCACTGGCTCACCAGTTTTGTGCTTTGTGCGAAGGAGGCAACACATCCACGCATAGCTCCACTTTTTAGTCAGCAGCAGCTGCTGACTATGTCGGATGGAAGAAAAGAGGACACATATAGTGTCCCCAGCATGCTCCCTTCTCACCCCACTGTATGTCGGAGGTGTTTGTAAGGTTGAGGTACCCATTGCGGGTACGGCGGCAGGAGCCCACATGCTGATTCCTTCCCCATCCCTTTTTACAGGGCTCTGGGTGAAGTGGGATTTACCGGTCTCCAGGCACTGAGACCGTGCTCCATCTACAGCCCCTGGAGAAGATGCTGGATGGAGCGGAGTACATCAGGGACATGGCCCTGCTTCCTCAAGGTACTCTGTGTCCCCGTGCATTTGGCGCTCACACCGCAGCATGCTGGGTGTTGTAGTGCGCCGGGGGACATCAGCGCTGCGGCGCCTGTGCCATAGCCTCATTCAGCTTAGCTGAAGCAGGCACACTTATGGGACTCGGCCGCGCCGGCCGCTGGGACTGCGGCACGGCTGGCACTTGTAGTGCGCCGGGGACTTCAGCGCGGCCTGCGCTTTTACGGCGGCCGCGCTGATAACTACAGTCCCCGGCTTTTGCGGCCTGCTTCCGTTCGTTCCCGCCCCCAGACCTGCCAGTCAGGAGAGGGGCGGGACGCTGCCCACGTCTAGGACTCGGGCGCGCCGGCCGCTGGAACAGCGGCGCGGCTGGCACTTGTAGTGCGCCGGGGACTTCAGCGCGGCCCGCGCTTTTACGGCGGCCGCGCTGATAACTCGAGTCCCCGGCTTTTGCGGCCTGCTTTAGTTCGTTCCCGCCCCCAGACCTGCCAGTCAGGAGAGGGGCGGGACGCTGGCCACTTCTAGGGCGGTCGCGCCGGCCGCTGGGACTGCGGCGCGGCTGGCACTTGTGGTGCGCCGGGGACTTCAGCGCGGCCCGCGCTTTTACGGCGGCCGCGCTGTTAACTCGAGTCCCCGGCTTCTGGGCCTAGTCTCCCTTCGTTACCGCCCACAGCCCTGACAGTCAGGGTAGGGGCGTGACGCTGCATAGAGCAGAGCTGAGAGCTGGAGTATGTTTTGCATACTCCACCCCTCTCACTGTGTGCACTGTGAATCCGGATTCCCGCACTTTCTCAGGCACGCCCACGGCTTCCTTCTCTACAAGGACACCGGCAGCCATTAGTGTCAGTTTTCTGTACGATACAGAGACAAGTGTGGAAGACCCTGGCATTCTGATAGTCACACAATCGCTGTAACAGGCGTTAAGCAGCACCTGTGGTGCTAACCCCACTAGTGCAGAAGTGCACTTATAGATATGCTTGTACTATATACATTGCACTGTTTGGTCGCACGTTGTATATACCCTCCTGGATTATGCGGAGGAGTTATCAGCATATTCTCTGTGTAAAACAAAGGTGCAGAACCACATGTTTTTCTATACAGCTGGTACAGCATGTACGGCTATACGGCCGGCAGGTACATAGACTCCCATTGTATGCACTAATGGCCAGGGGATGAGGACGGTGTCTGCAGTATTTACTGACAGTTTTTCTGAGACTATGGCTATGATACTAGAAGCCTAGCAGTCCGGACATGTCTCTCACAATATGGGCACTGTTGAATCATTGATCCATGGCCCCCCTCAGTGTGAATAACTAACAGCTCCGGGAATGTCACACGCATCCCAGAGTCACGGCTCTGCACGGACGTCAGTCCCAGACAGCCTAAGTGGGCTCGCTATGAGCGGCCTCGGTTTCATCAGGGTCCTAACAGAAGGACTCGCTGTGTAATGAGGCGGAAGTAGCGGCTCAGGATTCTGATCCTGAGACCGCTCTCAATCTGGATACACCTGATGGTGACGCCATAGTAAATAATCTTATAGCGTCCATCTATAGAATGTGGGTTATTTCTCACAACTCCTCCAGTGGAGGAGTCAGCTTCACGTATTTTTCTGGACCACTCTGCCTTCAGAGAGGCAGTCCAGGAACACCACGCTTATCCAGATATGCGCTTCTCCAAACGGCTTAGGATACACGCTATCCCTGTCCCCTGACTTGGTCAAGGACTGGACCCAATGTCCCGAGCGGCATCCTCCAATCTCCAGGCTTGTAGCTAGATCCATAGTTGCAGTGGGAGATGGAACTGCAAACTCAAAGATGCCACTGACAGACAGATGGATCTCTGGTCGAAAGCCATCTATGAGGCTGTCGGCGCACCGTTGGCTCCGGCATTCTCTCCCTTGGGGCACTCCAAGCTATTTCAGCTTGTCTTACACAGATTGACACGGTTACACGTACATCTGTGCCGCAGGTGGCATCCTTAACCTCTCAAATGTCTGCATTTGTTTCTTACGCGATTCAGGTTGTCCTGGACTCTGCGAACCGTGCGGCGGTAGCCTCCGCTACTCCGTGTTTTTAAGCAGAGCCTGGTCTGCTCGTTAAGTGAATGGAAGGCAGATTCTGCTTCCAAAAAAGGTTGCCTAACCAGTTGCCTTTTTCTGCTGACCGACTGTTTGGTGAGCGTTGGATGTAACCATCAAACAGTCCAGGGGTAAGGATTCATCCTTTCCTCAGCCCGGACACAACAAACCCCAACAGAGCAAGAGGCAGTCGGGGTTTTCGGCCTTTTCGAGGCTCGGGCAGGTCCCATTTTTCCTCGTCCAAGGTGGACTCAAAAGGATCAGAGGAGCTAAGATTCTTAGCGGGCTCAGTCTCGCCCAAAAAAGCGACAGTCGGAAAACCCGCTTCCAAGGCGGCTTCCTCATGACTTGCGGCCTCGGTCGGTAGCAGGCTCTCCCGCCTTGGCGATATTTAGCTGCCATAGGTCAATGACCATTGAGTGTGAGACATTCTGTCTCACGGGTACAGGATAGAGCTCACTTCTCGTCCTCCAACTCGATTCTTCAGAATTTCTCCACCTCCCGGCCGGGCCGCTGCTCTTCTGCAAACAGGGTGCACTCTATAGGGTAGCAATGGAGGCAGTTCCTTTCGCGCAGTTTTACTGCGTCCACTACAATGGGACATTCTCCGCCAATGGGACGAGGAGTCGACGTCCCTCAACAGAGTCGTCGTTCTTCTCAGGCGGCCAAGGAATCTCTACGGTGGTGGCTTCTTCTCACCTCTTGGTCAAAAAGAAGGTCCTTCCTATCCCCGTCCTGGGCGATAGTTACGACAGACGCGAGTCTATCAGGGTGGGGAGCAGTTTTTCTCCACTACAGCGCTCAGGGTACGTGGACTCAGCAAGAGTCCACTCTTCAGATCAATGTTCTTGAACACAGAGCAGTGTATCTTGCCCTACAATCCTTCCAACAGCGGCTGGAAAGCAAGCATATCCGACTTCAGTCGGACAGCTCCACAGCGGTGGCATACATCAACCACCAAGGAAGAACGCGCAACCGGCAAGCCTTCCAGGAAGTCCGGCAGGTTCTGATGTGGGTGGAAGACACGGCATCCACCATATCCACAATTCACATCCCAAGTGTGGAAACTAGGAAGCTGACTTCCTAAGTCGCTGAGGTGTGGCCGAAAGAGTATGGTCTCCTCACCCGGACGGGTTTCAGGAGATCTGGCGCCGCTGACAGAGGCCGGACGTCGATCTAATGGCGTCACGGCACAACAACAATGTGCCAGCTTCATGGCACGGTTTCACAATCATCGAGCTCTGGCGGCAAACGCCTTAGTTCAGCATTGGTCGCAGTTCCAGCTACCTTAGGTGCCACCTCTGGCATTGTTGCCCAGAGTACTGCGCTAGATCAAGACCGACTGCGGCCGCGCCATCCTCGTCGCTACAAATTGGCCGAGGATGTTGTGGTACTCGGTTCTGTGGTGCCTCACGGTAGGCTAACCGGGGGCACTACCAGACCAATCAGACTGGCTGTCTCAAGGGCCATTCTTCCATTTGGATTCTACGGCCCTCAACCGGATGGTGTGGCATTGAGTCCTGGAACCTAGTGTCGTCAGGATTACCTCAGGACGTGGTTGCCACCATGAGACAGGCTAGCATACCAACGTCCGCCAAGATTGACCACAGGACGTGGAAGATGTTCTTATCTCGGTGCTCGGCGCAGGGTGTTTCTCCCTGGCCGGTTGCATCGTCTATGTTTCCTTCCTTCCTGCAATCTAGGTAGGAAAATGGGTTGTCGCTCAGTTCCCTTTAGGGACAAGTCTCAGCGCTATCTGTATTTTTTCAGAAACGACGACTTCCTCAGGTACGCACGTTCCTACGGGGAGTTTGTCTTCTCAGCACTCCGTACAAGCGGCCGTTAGAGCCCTGAGATCTGAACAAGGTTCTAATTGCTCTCCAGATGCCGCCTTTCGAGCCTTTGAAGGATGTCTCCCTTCCCGTTTTTCACGGGAAGTGGCCTTCTAGTAACGGTCTCGTCTCTTAGGAGAGTTTCCGAGCTAGCAACGCTCTCATACAAACTCCCTTCCTGGTCCTTCACCAGGACAGGGTAGTTCTGCGTCCGGTTCCGGAATTTCTCCCTAAGGTGGTATCCCATTTTCATATCAATCAGGATATCACCTCACCTTCTTTGTGTCCTCGTCCAGTCCATCAATTTCAGAAAGATTTGCATCTGTTGGTTCTGGTGAGAGCACTCAGGTTCTACTTCCCGCATGGCGCTCCTGCGCCACCCGGATGCACTCTTTGTCCTTGTCGCTGGTCGGCGTAAACAGTCGCAAGCTTCCAGATCCACCCTTGCTCGGGGGCTCGAGGAACCAATTCTTGAAACCTACAGTTCTACTGGGCTTCTGGTTCTCTCAAGGCCGAAGGCCCATTCTACCAGAGCCGTGGGTGCATCCTGGGCATTACGGCACCAGGCTACGGCTCAGCAGGTGTGTCAGGCACCCACCTGGTCGAGTCTACTTACTTTTACCAAGCATTATCAGATGCATACCTACGCTTCGGCAGACGCCAGCCTAGGTAGATAAGTCATTCAGGCGGCGGTTGGCCACCTGTAGGAGAGGGCCGTTTGACGGCCCTATCATGAGGTATTCTTTTACCCACCCAGGGATTGCTTTTGGACATCCCAATTGTCTGGGTCTCCCAATGGAGCGACAAAGAAGAAGGGAATTTTGTTTACTTACCGTAAATTCCTTTTCTTCTAGCTCCAATTGGGAGACCCAGCACCCGCCCTGTTTTCTCGGGGTTTTTCTGTTTTTTCGGGTACACATGTTGTTCATGTGGTATGGTTCAGTTCTCCGATGTTTCCTCGGATTGAATTGGTCTTTAAACCAGTTATTGGCTTTCCTCCTTCTTGCTTTGGCACTAAAACTGGTGAGCCAGTGATCCCACTGGGGGTGTATAGCCAGAAGGGGAGGGGCCTTACACTTTTAAGTGTAATACTTTGTGTGGCCTCCAGAGGCAATAGCTATACACCCAATTGTCTGGGTCTCCCAATTGGAGCTAGAAGAAAAGGAATTTACGGTAAGTAAACAAAATTCCCTTCTTTCGAGGCTCGGGCAGATCCCATTTTTCCTCGTCCAATGTGGACTCAAAAGGATCAGAGGAGCTTAGGTTCTTAGCGGGCTCAGTCACGCCCAAAAAATCGACAGTCTGAAAACCCGCTTCCAAGGCGGCTTCCTCATGACTTGCGGCCTCGGTCGGTAGCAGGCTCTCCCGCCTTGGCGATATTTAGCTGCCATAGGTCAATGACCATTGAGTGTGAGACATTCTGTCTCAAGGGTACAGGATAGAGCTCACTTCTCGTCCTCCAACTCGATTCTTCAGAATTTCTCCACCTCCCGGCCGAGCCGCTGCTCTTCTGCAAACAGGGTGCACTCTATAGGCAGAAAGAGTGATGACCCCCGTTCCTCTTCAGGAACAAGGTCACGGTTTTTACCCCAAATTCTTTGCGGTACCTATAACAACGGGCCGTTCCATCCCGTTCTGGATCTAAAAATGCTCAGCAAGCTCGTGGACACCAGGCGGTTCCGGATGGAATCACTCCGCCTCAAGGTCCCAAGGATATTTCCTAGCATCATTAGGCATCAAGGATGCTTATCCACACGTGCCGATTGATCCAGAGCACTAGCGTGTCTACGCTTCGTTATAGGAGACGAACACCTTCTGTTCGTAGCTCTACCTTCCGGCTAGCGACAGTCCCACTGGTCTTCGCCAAGGTCAGGGCAGCAGTAGTCACAGTCCTGCACTCTCAGAGTCACTCTGTGATCCCGTATTTAGACGATCTACTTGTCAAGGCACTCTCTTGGAAAACATGCCAACACTGCCCGAACGTTGCGCTGGAGACTCTCTAAAGTTTTGGGTGGATCATCAACTTTTCAAAGTCAGATCCGACCCCGACCCTATCGATAACATATCTAGGCATAGAGTTTCTTACTCTCTCAGCGATAGTGAAGCTTCCGCTAGACAAACAGCATTCACTACGGGCTGCAAGCTCTTCTTTAAGAACCAGTCGCACACATTGAGACGCCTCATGCACTTCCTACGTAAGATGGTAGCAATGGAGGCAGTTCCTTTCGCGCAGTTTTACTGCGTCCACTACAATGGGACATTCTCCGCCAATGGGACGAGGAGTCGACGTCCCTCAACAGAGTCGTCGTTCTTTCTCAGGCGGCCAAGGAATCTCTACGGTGGTGGCTTCTTCCCACCTCTTGGTTAAAAAAGAAGGTCCTTCCTATCCCCATCCTGGGCGATAGTTACGACAGACGCGAGTCTATCAGGGTGGGGAGCAGTTTCTCTCCACTACAGCGCTCAGGGTACGTGGACTCAGCAAGAGTCCACCCTTCAGATCAATGTTCTTGAACACAGAGCAGTGTATCTTGCCCTACAAACCTTCCAACAGCGGCTGGAAAGCAAGCATATCCGACTTCAGTCGGACAGCTCCACAGCGGTGGCATACATCAACCACCAAGGAAGAACGCGCAACCGGCAAGCCTTCCAGGAAGTCCGGCAGGTTCTGATGTGGGTGGAAGACACGGCATCCACCATATCCACAATTCACATCCCAAGTGTGGAAACTAGGAAGCTGACTTCCTAAGTCGCTGAGGTGTGGCCGAAAGAGGATGGTCTCCTCACCCGGACGGGTTTCAGGAGATCTGGCGCCGCTGACAGAGGCCGGACGTCGATCTAATGGCGTCACGGCACAACAACAATGTGCCAGCTTCATGGCACGGTTTCACAATCATCGAGCTCTGGCGGCAAACGCCTTAGTTCAGCATTGGTCGCAGTTCCAGCTACCTTAGGTGCCACCTCTGGCATTGTTGCCCAGAGTACTGCGCTAGATCAAGACCGACTGCGGCCGCGCCATCCTCGTCGCTACAGATTGGCCGAGGATGTTGTGGTACTCGGTTCTGTGGTGCCTCACGGTAGGCTAACCGGGGGCACTACCAGACCAATCAGACTGGCTGTCTCAAGGGCCATTCTTCCATTTGAACAGGACGTGGAAGATATTCTTATCTCGGTGCTCGGCGCAGGGTGTTTCTCCCTGGCCGGTTGCATCGTCTATGTTTCCTTCCTTCCTGCAATCTAGGTAGGAAAATGGGTTGTCGCTCAGTTCCCTTTAGGGACAAGTCTCAGCGCTATCTGTATTTTTCAGAAACGACGACTTCCTCAGGTACGCACGTTCCTACGGGGAGTTTGTCTTCTCAGCACTCCGTACAAGCGGCCGTTAGAGCCCTGAGATCTGAACAAGGTTCTAATTGCTCTCCAGATGCCGCCTTTCAAGCCTTTGAAAGATGTCTCCCTTCCCGCTTTTCACGGGAAGTGGCCTTCTAGTAACGGTCTCGTCTCTTAGGACAGTGTCCGAGCTAGCAACGCTCTCATACAAACTCCCTTCCTGGTCCTTCACCAGGACAGGGTAGTTCTGCGTCCGGTTCCGGAATTTCTCCCTAAGGTGGTATCCCACTTTCATATCGATCAGGATATCAACTCACCTTCTTTGTGTCCTCGTCCAGTCCACCAATTTCAGAAAGATTTGCATCTGTTGGTTCTGGTGAGAGCACTCAGGTTCTACTTCCCGCATGGCGCTCCTGCGCCACCCGGATGCACTCTTTGTCCTTGTCGCTGGTCGGCGTAAACAGTCGCAAGCTTCCAAATCCACCCTTGCTCGGGGGATCGAGGAACCAATTCTTGAAACCTACAGTTCTACTGGGTTTCTGGTTCTCTCAAGGCCGAAGGCCCATTCTATCAGAGCCGTGGGTGCATCCTGGACATTACGGCACCAGGCTACGGCTCAGCAGGTGTGTCAGGCACCTACCTGATTGGGTCTGCATACTTTTACCAAGCATTTTCAGGTGCATACCTACGCTTCGGCAGACGCCAGCCTAGGTAGATAAGTCCTTCAGGCGGCAATTGCCCACCTGTAGGAAAGGGCTGTTTGACGGCCCTATCACGAGGTATTCTTTTACCCACCCAGGGACTGCTTTTGGACGTCCCAATTGTCTGGGTCTCCCAATTAGGAGCGAAAAAGAAGGGAATTTTGTTTACTTACCGTAAATTCCTTTTCTTCTAGCTCCAATTGGGAGACCCAGCACCCGCCCTGTTTTCTCTGGGTTTTTCTGTTTTTTTCGAATACACATGTTGTTCATGTGGTATGGTTCAGTTCTCCGATGTTTCCTCGGATTAAATTGGTCTTTAAACCAGTTATTGGCTTTCCTCCTTCTTGCTTTGGCACTAAAACTGGTGAGCCAGTGATCCCACTGGGGGTGTATAGCCAGAAGGGGAGGGGCCTTACACTTTTAAGTGTAATACTTTGTGTGGCCTCCAGAGGCAATAGCTATACACCCAATTGTCTGGGTCTCCCAATTGGAGCTAGAAGAAAAGGAATTTACGGTAAGTAAACAAAATTCCCTTCTTTTGATTGTTCGTTTTTCTTTCTAAGTTGGGGTGTCACGTAATCTTCTTGCTTTCTCTATAACTTTGGGTCTCAGCAGTAGGACAGCGAGATTATCTGATCTTTAAAGAGGTACTCCGAGAAATGTAATTAAAAATAAAGTACATTTAAATATTACAAATTTTACTAAATACCTTGTAACAAAAAGGTATTCATTAGTTACTGCAGTTTCCTAACCGTCCCTCGTCTTAGGACAGGCTGGAGACAGACATCAGGTGAGGGCAGCGTCCTGTCAGTTATCATGACAGTGTATTCCTCTGTTCACCGAAGCGGGCAGGACCAGCATGTGCAGAATATTTCTCTCATCAGCCCGGCAGGTTTATTGGAGGGTGTCATGGAGCTAGTGGAATAAACTACAAACTGTCCTCTTGTCCTGTCAGGTTTGGTGAACAGAGGAATATATGTTCACAATACCTGGCAGACATCGGGTGAGGGCAGCGTCCTGTCTCCAGCAGACGTCTTTATGCAGCCTGTTGTAAGACAAGGGACGTTGGGAGCTGATATATTTAAAATCATTATAGTTCACAAACTAAATATTACTATACTTGCTACATTTTTGCTAAAGACACTTTTTAGTAAAATTTGTAATATTTAAATGTACTTTATTTCTATTATATTTCTCAGTCCCCCCTTCTACTCTAACAATCCATTCATTATTTTTCAGCTTTATGTTGGGATCCTACAATGAAGATGATGGCGCTCAGTTGTACATGGTGGACCCATCAGGCGTATCCTATGTAAGTGTGAACTAGTTGAGATTTTTTTTCTTTCTATTTTTACTCTTCTTTAGACAGTCCATTCCCCATCAAATTATCCAATATTCACATTATCCATAGAGTTCTTGGACCTTTATGCTGCTTGTGACATAAAATGTAACAATGAATAGACTTCCACAGTATTATAAATCATTTGTTGCCCAAACTAGGGTAGAATATTCCAGGCGTCCATTTGAAGTATTGTAGGTTGCAAAATCCTTTAATGCTATATGCAATTTTTCACACAAAAATACAAGTGAATGCAAGTTTCCTTGTAAAACTAAGTTCACGTACAAATAAAGCAGACTGTGGTGGACAAATCTGGTGAGTCAAGATTCGGCTTAAAACTTGGGAGTGAGCGCTGGATTCCCTGTGATTAACAGAAGCGCTCAGCGAGCTGTCAGAACGGGCTGATGGCACCGAATAATGCACTTACCTCAGTCTATAAAATCTCAGCTTGCTTCCTCCCATCGGATAATGATGACTCGATGGCTTCTCTGCACCAATGTGAATGACAGATTTATGATAAAAGGTGGCGCTTCACTGCTGACACTTTGTCCAATAGGATCTTTTATAGTTAGGCCTCGATCTCCGTCATCTCATATGTCCATTTTTGCTCTTTAAATGATTCACTTCTCTTGCAGGGCTATTGGGGATGTTCAATTGGGAAAGCAAAGCAAGCAGCCAAGACAGAGATTGAAAAACTTCAGGTTTGTGTTACTGGCACATGTGGCTGCATCAATCTACCGAGAAGATTAGGGGTCATCATTCTGTCTACATCTGGAGGTGAAGGTGTGTCAATCGCCAGCTTCTTAAAGGGAACCTGTCAGGTGCAATATGCATCCAGAACCACAAACAGTTCTGTGCATATTGCTAATCCCTGCCTAACAGTCCCTGCCTATAGTAGCATAGATAAATAGATCTTTAGAAAAGGTGTTTCTAAAGATCCTTTGATATGCTAATGAGCACAGGGACTAGTCGCAAGGTGTTATTTCCTTTGGCTAGTCGGACCCCTTAGCATGTAAGCAGGACCCTGTGCTATTATGCTAATGATTGCACAGCATCAGAAGATGGTTGCTCTCACCTCTCTGCTGCCATAGCATCCAACTCCTGGATTTTAGCTCAGTGCGCATGATCCGGGATTTTCAGTCATGCCCACTATGAAGCCGGGTGCATGCTTCCTAGCTTCAAACTTGTGTAGTGCGCATTGCTGTAAGTCTGGAATCATGCGAACTGAGCCGAAAGCCAGTGTCTGATGTGATGGCAGCAGAGAGGTGAGCATGACCATCCTCTGACGCTGCGCATTCATTAGCATGTTAGCACGCACACAGGGGAATGCTTACATGCAGAGGGGGGCAATTAGCCAAGGGAACTAACGCCCTTGCAACTAGTCCCTGGCCTCATTAGCATATCACATAGTATCTTTAGAAATATGTTTCCTAAAGATCTCTTTATCTAGGCTACTATAGGCTGGTTAGCCAGGGAATAGAAATATGCACTCAGAACTGACGTGGTTCTGGGTCCATAGAGGACCTGACAAGTTCCCTTTTAAGATAGTGCCCCAGGCCTGGCAAGCTGCTGATGCCTGTCCCATCCGTTTCACTTCCCACATGCAGAAGTGAAAGGGGCCAGATAGTTGTAATAACAGTTGTTCTTGATATACATTAAGACTGAAGTCTGCCATTATCTGCCAACAGTTTTTGTATGAGACTTCTGGCTATATCATTTGGTGGGAGGGAAGGATTTAACCTGTTCAATTCTAAAGAGTTGATCCATTTGCTCTCTAGATGAGCTGCCACAAGAGGAGCGGCGTCAGCTCTCACCTAGGAGGGTTAGGCTGAACGTTCCCTGTGAGGGGGAAGCTGGGATACGTAACTAATGTGTATGGGCCTTTACTGGTTAATTGGTTTTATTTGTTCCCCCCACAGATGAAGGACATGACATGTCGGGAAGTAGTAAAAGAAGTCGCAAAGATGTAAGTATTTATTTGTGAGATTGCTGCTTTCCATCAGGAAATACGTAATTACTTACCGGTGATGTGTTTTTTCCGAACCCATGACGGCACCACTAATATAAGGGTGCAGTCGTAGGGTGAGGGAAACAAAAGTTCTCTACAGCCTGGGAGCTGAACACTTTACATATAAAACCTGGGCATGCTGAACACTGTTCTTTGCTGCTGCTGATGGGTCTTGAGTAGTGTTGAGTGGATCTGGATCGGCAAAATCCAGATCCGCACGGTTTGAGTTCCCGATCAGAGTCCGACCAGTACCCGGGATTTGGAGTGCACGATCCGGATCTGTTTTTTTTTTTTTTTTTTTTTTTGTTTCGCTCGCGCTCTCTCCTCCCTGGATCCGGCTCCCCATTGATTTACATTAACGCGGATTCCGGATCGGATCCGGATTTCCGCGGCAACCCGATCCGGATCCGCCGGACCTGGATTATAACCGATCCGCTCAACTCTAGTCTTGAGCAATGAAAAACCTTTTAAAAAGGGGATAAAATGCTGTAGGGACCATACATCATCCAATACTATATCCGTTCTTATTTTTATTTCCCCAGAATCTATATCGTCCATGATGAAGTAAAGGATAAAGCGTTTGAGCTGGAGCTGAGTTGGGTTGGAGAAAGTAAGAATTTGCCTGGTTGGATTTTCACCTCTAGTATTAATGACATTAGTGATGTCCTTAGCACAGGTCTAACTCCTGGGCTCAGCTGATTGTAGCGTTGTGGCCCCTTCCATGTTTAATGTCCTGAAGAGATCTGCACCAATACTCACACAACTCTGTGCTGCAAACTTATTTTTCACAAATTAGTGAATTTTTAGCCATCTGATTTGATTATTGATATTTTTGGCACAGTGGATGTAGATTGTGGGTCTTGCGGTGGCCATATCCAGGACTTTCTCCCAGACACCCTGATATTACAGGTCATTCTGATTACTGCATTGATGATGCCAATAACATCTTAAGTGTTTGTCCATGTCCTGTAAATAACCACGCTGCAGTGTAAAATCACTTTTCTAATCACTTTATTTCCTGACAGTAACTAATGGAAAACATGAAATTGTACCAAAAGAGATCCGAGAAGAAGCGGAGAAATATGCAAAGGTAAAACTGGCCTTGTACTGTGTCTGCTGCTGTGGTTATAGCGGAGCTCGTACTAAACGCATCTTGTCTTCTCTTTGGCAGGAATCTTTAGAAGAAGAGGACGACTCTGATGATGACAACATGTAACTTAATGTTTTTTTGTTTAGTTTTTTTTTCTTAATTGATTTGAACTTGACTACGATTACTGTTTTTATATGTAAGGACCTGAGTCAAACATGTGGCAACTGGCAATAAAACCCACTGTTTACACCACTTGTGGCACTAGGACTGTTATTGCTTACTGGGAAGATGGGCATTGTTATCACAGGACTGGAAAGTAAAGGTATTGGGTTTTGTAACTGAAATGATAATGCTCTTTTAAAAAGGTGGTCCATACTAGTTGCCCAGACTGGCCTTTAGTTCAGTGACTGCAGCACTGGCATCATGCCAGGTTATAGCTGGATAGGCTTTCTGTACACGTGATGTGTGTTTTTTGGATAGATCTGGTGCACTTTATTAAACGGGTTCCTTGTTGAATGTTTTATTCCTACCCATTTAGTTTCAATAAAACAGGCATTAATGCGGTCATAAGTTATTACTGAGGTGTTGGATCAACTCTGCATAGCTTGCTACTTCAGTCATTTGATGTTGTCTTATTTAAGAGTTTTAGGCTAGTTTCACACTTGCGTTGTGCGGCATCCGTTACAATCCGCCGCCTTGAGGAATTACGGTAACCATTGCAGGAATCTGTTTATCCTTCATAGGCTTCTATTAAGGGCGGTTGCAACAGATGGTCTTGCGTTGCATCCACCATTGTCAGTGACCGTCGGGCGGAGGGAATGCAGCATGTAGCTTTTTTTTGAGCAGCGTAATCCTTTTTATGTTTTCTTTTCTTCTTTAAATCAAAAACTTTGATCGTTCGGCCCCCGAGAGACAAATCAGCTGATAGCCTGGCAGTCGGCTTTTGAGAGCGCTTAGCTGATCGTTCACAATAGTCTGCCGCCGGTAAAACTGTAAAAAAAAAAAAAAAAAAAAAGATTCCACTGTTGTGCCACTATATGCAACGCATCAGTTGCATCCGTCACACAACGCAATGGATGCTATTCAACGCAAGTATGAAACTAACCTAATTCACCTTGTTGGCAGATTCTCCCTCCCTCCCCCCTCTAGTAATCCACTTCCTGCCATCAGCCACTAGGTGGCAGTGCTCTCCTGTGCGCAGAGCACAGTTCTGTGGGTGTGGACGAGTGCTCAAACTGCTGTCAAAACCAGTTGGCTCAGGGCCAATGTTGCCGTTTGTTCTGCACTAGTGGGGGAGGGGTAGAGACACAGGTCATTACAGAAAACCAATGACAACCACTATTGTTACATTAGACGACTGGGAGGCTTAAGACCCCAGCACCACCCAACGAGCATTACTCCACTCACACTGTAAATATCTACGCAAGAGGAAAAATAAATCCCCTGTATGTGGCTTGGAAGGACGCCTGCGAGATAAGTCACACGTGATAAAGCCGCTCCGGCACAAGGATCGCCATTGTTATATTTCCGTGGTGTAAAACTTTAGCTTCCAGCCTGTTTGGCAAAAGTCATAATCCAAGTGGGGCATCAGTATAATAGACCCAAGAAACTGTCTAGGTCCTAATAGCCACAAGGATAGAAAACCTTGCTAACTGCCGAAAACCAGCACCAAACCTGTGTACAGGCTGTATGTGTCCTCTGCTCTATGGAGGTGAGTAGAGCTTGTGCGATACCACAAAAACACGAAAAAGGAGCCGAGACAAATGATATGTGCACACACAGAATGTGGTGAGCCTTCCTCAAAAAGATGGCTGCAGCCGAGGTGCAAGATGCTGATGTCACAGCCACTCAACCTCCACACTAGAGGGGAGGGGCGGCTGCTTAGCATAAGACATGCACACTAATAAGGCTTGCACTGGGAGCCCATCATATAATGAGTGAAATGCAGTGTCTGAACTGTAACCTATAAATGACGCCAGAAACCCAGGTCAGGCGGGCTAAACAGCACTATATAGGTGCATCTCGCACGGATACACGAGACGCACAGTGTCTGAATTAAGGCCTATAAATGATGCACAACACCAGGTCCAGGCGGGTTAGTTAGCACTATATGAGTACATAACACATGACAGGCTCACCATTTAACCACCTGAATGCCAAAGGTCCACACACATCCTGCAAAAATGGATAAAATGTGCCATACCTCAAATGAAGGGAATTTTGTTACTTACCGTAAATTCCTTTTCTTCTAGCTCTTATTGGGAGACCCAGACGATTGGGGTATAGCTACTGCCCTCCGGAGGCCACACAAAGCACTACACTAAAAAGTGCAAGGCCCCTCCCCTTCTGGCTATACCCCCCCCGTGACATCACGGGTTCTCCAGTTTTAGTGCCAAAGCAAGAAGGGGGAAAGCCAATAACTGGTTTAAACAAATTAACTCCGAGTAACATCGGAGAACTGAAAAACCGTTCAACATGAACAACATGTGTACCCGCAAACAACAAAAAAATCCCGAAGGACAACAGGGCGGGTGCTGGGTCTCCCAATAAGAGCTAGAAGAAAAGGAATTTACGGTAAGTAACAAAATTCCCTTCTTCTTCAGCGCTCTATTGGGAGACCCAGACGATTGGGACGTCCAAAAGCTGTCCCTGGGTGGGTAAAGAAATACCTCATGTTAGAGCTGCAAGACAGCCCTCCCCTATGGGGAAGCCACTGCCGCCTGCAGGGCTCTTCTACCTAGGCTGGCGTCCGCCGAAGCATAGGTATGCACCTGATAATGTTTGGTGAAAAAATGTGCAGGCTCGACCAGGTAGCTGCCTGGCACACCTGTTGAGCCGTAGCCTGGTGTCGTAATGCCCAGGACGCACCTACGGCTCTGGTAGAATGGGCCTTCAGCCCTGAAGGAACCGGAAGCCCCGCAGAACGGTAGTCTTCAAGAATTGGTTCTTTGATCCATCGAGCCATGGTGGCTTTAGAAACCTGCAACCCCTTGCGCGTACCAGCGACAAGGACAAAAAATGCATCAGAGCGGCGCATGGGCGCCGTGCGGGAAATGTAGATTCTGAGTGCTCTCCCCAGAACTAACAACTGTAAATCCTTTTCATACCGGAGAACCGGATGAGAACAAAAGGAAGGTAAGGATATATCCTGATTAAGAAGAAACGCGGATACAACCTTAGGGAGAAACTCCTGAATAGGGCGCAGCACCACCTTGTCCTGGTGGAATACTAGGAAGGGAGCCTTGAATGACAGAGCCGCCAGCTCAGACACTCGCCGAAGCGACGTGATCGCAACCAGAAAGGCCACTTTCTGTGACAGGCGCGAAAGGGAAACTTCCCTCAGAGGCTCGAAAGGCGGCTTCTGGAGAGCAACTAGTACCCTGCTCAGATCCCATGGATCTAACGGCCGCTTGTACGGGGGCACAATATGACAAACCCCCTGTAGTAACGTGCGCACCTTAGGAAGACGTGCTAGACGCTTCTGAAAAGAACACGGATAGTGCCGAGACTTGCCCTTAAAGGGAGCCGAGCGACCAACCTCTTTCCCAACCAGATTGCAGGAGGGAAGGCAAAGTAGGCAATGCCGATGGCCAGGGAGACACTCCCTGAGCAGAACACTAAGATAAGAATATCTTCCACGAGTTGTGGTAGATCTTGGCAGACCGCGGCTGGCTAGCCCGTCTCATGGTGGCAATGACGTCGTGCTCACGGTCGACCGACGGTGAGGTGCCACAGATCTCGGTACCACGACCTCCCCGGCCAGTTTGGGGCGACGAGGATGGTGTGGCAGCAATCGGTAGCTGGAACTGTGACCAATCCTGAGCCAAGGCGCCTGTCGCCAGAGCTCTTTGATCGTAAGACCGCGTCATGAAAATCGGGGCCTTGTTGTTGCCGAGAAGCCATGACGTCGACGTCCGTCTTCATCCTGCGGCTACAGATTTCTTGAAAACAAACGGGTGCAGAGCCCATTCCCCTGCGTCCACGCCCTGGCGACTGAGGAAGTCTGCTTCCTAGTGTTGTACGCCCGGGATATGAACAGCTGATATGGTGTATGCTCTGTCTTCTACCCATAGCAGAATCCGCCGGACCTCTTGGGAGGCTTGTCGACTGCGTAGTCCGCCTTGGTGGTTGGTGTATGCCACCGCTGTGGATAGTCCGACTGAATTCGGATCTATTTGCATTCCAGCCACTGCAGGAAGGCTTGCAGTGCAAGATACACTGCCCAGAGCTCCAGACCACTGAGTTGAAGAGTGGACTCCTCTGAAGACGGTCTTTGACCGTCTGGAAAAGTGACACGTTCCTGTGTAGGGACATCGACTTCCCTCCCATAAGCGAAGAATGTGCTATTGAGGCGGACGCAGATGAAACTGCGTGAAAAAAGCTCGCCTCTGGATGAGGCGCCTCCTTGAAGGAGAGACTGCCCCCTCGTCTGTAGTGAACGCTGTTTGTCCAGCGGAAGCTTCACTATCGCTGAGAGAGTGTCTATGTGCACGGCCGACGCCGAAGTCCCCCGGCGCACCACAAGTCCCAGCCGCGCCACAATGTAAAAAACAATCAGCAGCGGCCGGCGCGGCCGTTTTCAATACATAAATTCACTCAGCAAAGCTGCAGTGAATAATAGCACCAGCGCTCCGCGCTGTTGTCCCCGGCGCACTAACACTCCCAGCAATGCTGGTGTGTGTGTGCGCGCTTGCCCGGGGACACAGAGTACCTTGATGTAGCAGGGCCCTGTCCCTGACGATACTCAGCTCCATATCCAGCAGGTTCTTTTGGGTCTGTGGATGGAGCTCGGTCTCTGTGCCTGGAGACCGGTAAGATCCCACTTCACCCAGAGCCCCTCATGGGGATGGGGAAGGAAAACAGCATGTGGGCTCCGGCCTCTGTACTAGCAATAAGTACCTCAACCTTACAACACCATCCACGGGTGAGAAGGGAGCATGCTGGGGGCCCTATATGGGCCCTCTTTTCTTCCATCCGACATAGTCAGCAGCTACTGCTGACTAAAATCTGTGGAGCTATGCATGGATGTCTGACCTCCTTCGCACACAAAGCTAAAACTGGAGAACCCGTGATGTCACGGGGGGGGTATAGCCAGAAGGGGAGGGGCCTTGCACTTTTTAGTGTAGTGCTTTGTGTGGCCTCCGGAGGGCAGTAGCTATACTCCAATCGTCTGGGTCTCCCAATAGAGCGCTGAAGAAAGTGAGATATTAGTTTATATTTTGGCCCAAAATATGTAAGCTCGCAATCCGTTCAAGGATTCTCAGACTTGTGAGTCCCTACACTGAATTAGTTAGAAAAACCACAAAGAACTATATCAAAAAAACATCAAAAAGGAGCCAAGACAAATGATGATATGTGGACACAGAATGTGGTGAGCCTTCCTCATAAAGATGGCTGCAGCCGAGGTGCAAGATGCTGATGTCACAGCCGCATTTCACTCATTATATGATGGGCTCCCAGTGCAAGCCTTATGCTAAGCAGCCGCCCCTCCCCTCTAGTGTGGAGGTTGAGTGGCTGTGACATCAGCATCTTGCACCTTGGCTGCAGCCATCTTTATGAGGAAGGCTCACCACATTCTGTGTGTGCACATATCATTTGTCTTGGCGTTTTTTTGATATAGTTCTTTGTGGTTTTTCGAGCTTGTGTGATACCACACAAGGAGTACGGACACTTCTTTACAAGAGAGCAGCTGTGTCTGTACTGGAATCCTAGATCAACCACTTCACCTCTCCTGCATATACCCCTGGAGTGGTGCTTGTAATCTAAGGCCCCTGCCCCTCATGTTATACTCACCATCAAGCAGATGCATCTGTCTTCTCCAGCTTGTGACCTGCCGGCAGCTCCAGTCTTTTATGTAACACATCAGTCACAACTCCAATACAAGTCTATAGGAGCCTAATTTCAGCCCTCATAGACTTGTATTGAGTGCTTGTGATGTAACCTCAGAATTCTGGCTTGTGACAAGATGGTACCAAAGTGATGCTAATAAAAAGGCAAAAGACTCCACAACAGGGAGTAAAAGTCTGGGGAGCTAGAATTAAAAGCACCAGTTCAGTGGTAATAAAAATAAAACCACTAGATTGGAGCTTTTAAATGAAGTATTAGTGTTACATAATCACCAAGTCACATGGAGCTTGTTATCATCATGGTTGGAAGTTAGTGATAATCGCATGACTGTTTGGCAGACACTAAACGTCCTGTGACGAAACCCCTTGCAGACACTGGCTGCCTCTTCTCTGGATGAGGCTTGTAGAAATCCATGCACATGCTACAGAAACAACTGCACGCAGCTGAACAGTCAGTATACACTGGACATGTGCTGAATATACCCAAAAGCAGACGTCAGCAGCTCTGCAATGCATGTAATATTACTAGAGCAAAGCAACTGGCAGGACTCTGAGCCAGAGCTCATATTAATGGCCCCGCCAGGGAGCCCTCCTCCTACCTGCCAGAATCGCTGGCACATCTTTCCACATCAGTGACATCATGGTGAGCCTAGAAATCAGAAGCGGCATGGGGATACTGTGACCCTGCTCCTGCCAAGCTGCTCCAGTCCTTCTTAAAACATTGCATTTTGAGATTAATAAATCTTTATCTCCAGAAGTGCAAAGATAGAGCTAAATAAATAAAATATATAATATTTTTAATTGGATAGTATACTGTGCTATCAGTGAGACAGATTTTCACAGATCTCATTCTCAAATCCCCAATTTTCTAAGATGTTTAAAGGGATCTAAGACTACAGGTTTAGGCTACATGCGCACACTGCTTCTTTTTCGTGTTCACAAACTGCAGCCAAAACTGCACCTTGTCAGAGAGAGCCTGGAAATGTCAACAAAAATGTAGGTGCTTTTTTGGTGCGTTTTTGACTGCAGTTTTGTCAACAATTGTTTCATGTATTTTTCAGTTCAAACAATCCCATAAAGCTTGTTGAATTGAAAAAAAAAAAATTAGAAATAAAATTAAAAAAACTGGCGTGCGGTCCCCCTCAATTTTAATGCCAGCCAGATAAAGCCATACGGCTGAAGGCTGGTATTCTCAGGATGGGGAGCTCAACGTTATGGGGAGCCCCCCAGCCTAACAATATCAGTCAGCAGCCGCCCAGAATGGCCGCATTCATTAGATGCAGCTGTTCTGGGACAGTACCCAGCTCTTCCCGATTTGCCCTGGTGCGTTGGCAAATCGGGGTAATAAGGAGTTATTGGCAGCCCCATAGCTGCCAATAAGTCATAGATTAATCATGTCAGGCGTCTCCCCGAGATACCTTCCATGATTAATCTGTAAGTGACAGTAAATAAACACACACACCCGAACAATCCTTTATTAGAAATAAAAAACACTAACATTCCCTCGTTCTCCCATTTAATAAGCCCGACAAAGCCCTCCATGTCCGGCGTAATCCAGGATGGTCCAGCTTCGCTTCCAGCTCTGCTGCATGGAGGTGACCGGAGAAGCAGCAGACACCGCCGCTCGTCAGTTCCACGCAGTAACTAAAGAGAGCCGCGCACATAAAAACACATAATACACATAAAAAAAAAAAAAGGCAAATAATACTGGTTTCTTTCTCATCTGACATGATCAAACATGTCAGATGAGAAAGAAATAAGCCCCTAGTGCCCCCAACTCCCCCGGTACCGGAGATATCAACCACCCCCACCGGAACGTCCAAAATGGCGCCGAAATCTGCCGCCGCCTCTGCATTAATTTCCCTCCAATCTGAAATGATCAAACATTTCAGATCACAGGGAAATGTCCTCCCCCTGAGCCCTCCTCCGGTCCACCGGAGCCCTCCGGTTCTCCACAGCCGCCCCCCTTCCCCCCTCCAGAGCATGCAAGATAGCAGCGCACAGTAGCGCGCGGCCGCATTCATCCTGCTCTTTCTGCCGCATGCAACACGTCACATGCGACAGAAAAGTTGTCCCCAGCTCTCCCGCCAGGTCTCCCCGCGTCAGCCCCCGGTCTTCCCCGTTACCTGGCTTCTGCTCCGTCCCCGCGATCACGCTGCCTCCTTCTGGAAAGCTGGCGGCGCATGTGCACACAGCGGCTGTCAGCTGGATCCTTGCAAGCAGGGACGCTGACCTCGCTGCTGCACATGCTGCTGTACTGTGGACCGGGGGAGAGTGAGTGCAGTAATCTGCAGCCACACTCCTCACATGGAGAGCCTGCTGTTCTAGAAAATGGGGGGTACGTTTTGTGAGCGTGCCCCTCATATTCTGGAATGAGGTTACTGCAGGTCACTCTGCCCTAGGTTGGACCGAGGCAGTGTGAGTGCAGTATTCTCAGATTACTGCACCCACACTGCTCATGGAGAGCTTGCTCTTCCACAAAATGGGGGATACGTTCCCTGAACGTGCCCCCCATATTCTAGAAGGTCCAGAGTCGGCGTGGAACCTCCAAAATGGATTACAGCGACCGGAATTTGTTTATTTTCAATAAATTGGAGAAAGAGGAATGTTTCGGGGGAGTGTTTTCAAAATTTTTTTTGTCTTTATTTTTTCTATTACTGACTGGGTTAGTGATGTCTGGTATCTGTTTAGATGCCGTGACATCACTAACCCCAGGGCTTGATGCCAGGTGACATTACAGCTGGTATCAAACCCGTATATTACCTCATTTGCCACCGCACCAGGGCGCGGGATGAGCTGGGGCGAAGCGCCAGGATTGGCGCATCTAATGGATGCGCCACTTCTGGGGCGGCTGCGGCCTGCTATTTTTAGGCTGGGAAGAGTCCAATAACCATGGCTCTTCCCACCCTGAGAATACCAGACCCCAGCTGTCCGCTTCACCTTGGCTGGTGATCCAATTTGGGGGGACCCCACTTTTTTTTATTAAAACAAACGCCTGGGGAGCCCTCCAAATTGATCACCAGCCAAGGTAAAGCTGTCAGCTGTGGTTTGCAGGCTACAGCTGTCTGCTTTACCCTAGCTGGCTATCAAAAATAGGGGGGACCCCACCTCGTTTATTTTAATTATTTTTTGGGGGGGGCTAAATACAAGGCTAGGCACCCATTAGTGCCACATGAAAGGCACTAAAGGGCGCCAGCTTAGAATATGCAGGGTCTGGGACGTTATAATTGTTTAACATCTATCCATTCATCCATTGTAGCATTTTAGGCTATGTGCCCACAATCAGGATTTGCAGCGTTTTGGGCGCAGAGTGTTTTCCCTGCATCCATAGCGCTGCGTTGTGCAGTAGAAGCACAGTGAAAGGATTTTTTTAGAAATCCCGTGCCCAATGTGCTTCTTTTCTCCGCAGCATACACTGACCTGTGGCGCAGCTTCCCGAGCCTCAGCATGTCCATTTATGCTGCGGAGACAAGAGTGTTCTCTGCAGGTAGCTTAGAGCTCCACAGCAGCCTGAACCCAAATCGTGGGCATGGCAGCTGCGTTCTCCCGTGGACAACACTCACATCTCTGCAGGAAGGCTGACACTGTGTACTAGACGCCGTGTCGCTGGCTCATGGCCACATAGCCTAAAAGTGAGAAATTTGTTGCTACAGCAACATTTTTGTGAAGTACCTGTGGATTCAAAGAAGGGAATTTTGTTACTTACCGTAAATTCCTTTTCTTCTAGCTCTTATTGGGAGACCCAGACGATTGGGGTATAGCTACTGCCCTCTGGAGGCCACACAAAGCACTACATTAAAAGTGCAAGGCCCCTCCCCCTCTGGCTATACCCCCCCGTGGTATCACGGGTTCTCCAGTTTTAGTGCCAAAGCAAGAAGGAGGAAGCCAATAACTGGTTTAAACAAATTAACTCCGAATAACATCGGAGAACTGAAAAACCGTTCAACATGAACAACATGTGTACCCGCAAACAACAAAAAAACATCCCGAAGGACAACAGGGCGGGTGCTGGGTCTCCCAATAAGAGCTAGAAGAAAAGGAATTTACGGTAAGTAACAAAATTCCCTTCTTCTTCAGCGCTCTATTGGGAGACCCAGACGATTGGGACGTCCAAAAGCTGTCCCTGGGTGGGTAAATAAATACCTCATGTCAGAGCTGCAAAACAGCCCTCCCCTACGGGGGTGTCACTGCCGCCTGCAGGACTCTTCTACCTAAGCTGGCATCCGCCGAAGCATAGGTATGCACCTGATAATGCTTGGTGAAAGTGTGCAGACTGGACCAGGTAGCTGCCTGGCACACCTGTTGAGCCGAAGCCTGGTGACGTAATGCCCAGGACGCACCCACGGCTCTGGTGGAGTGGGCTTTTAGCCCCGAAGGAACCGGAAGCCCCGCAGAACGGTAGGCCTCTAGAATTGGTTCTTTGATCCAACGAGCCAGGGTGGCTTTAGAAGCCTGCAACCCCTTGCGCGGACCAGCGACAAGGACGAAAAGTGCATCGGCACGGCGTATGGGCGCCGTGCGGGAAATGTAGATTCTGAGTGCTCTCACCAGATCTAGCAAACGTAAGGCCTTTTCATACCGGTGAACCGGATGAGGGCAAAAAGAAGGCAAGGAAATATCCTGATTAAGATGAAAAGAGGATACGACCTTAGGGAGAAACTCCGGAATGGGGCGCAGCACAACCTTGTCCTGGTGGAACACCAGGAAGGGAGCCTTAGATGACAGAGCTGCCAGCTCAGACACTCGCCGAAGCGATGTGATTGCAACAAGAAACGCCACTTTCTGCGACAGCCGAGAAAAGGAAACTTCCTTCAGAGGCTCGAAGGGCGGCTTCTGGAGAGCAACTAGTACCCTGTTCAGATCCCATGGATCTAACGGTCGCTTGTACGGGGGCACAATATGACAGACCCCCTGCAGGAACGTGCGCACCTTAGGAAGACGTGCTAGACGCTTCTGAAAAAACACGGATAGTGCCGAAACTTGCCCTTTAAGGGAACTGAGCGACAAGCCCTTTTCTAACCCCGATTGCAGGAAGGAAAGAAACTTAGGCAATGCAAATGGCCAGGGAGACACTCCCTGAGCAGAGCACCAGGACAAGAAAATCTTCCACGTTCTGTGGTAGATCTTAGCCGAATTCGACTTTCTAGCTTGTCTCATTGTGGCAATGACTCCCTGAGATAATCCAGCAGAAGCTAGGATCCAGGACTCAATGGCCACACAGTCAGGTTCAGGGCCGCAGAATTCTGATGGAAAAACGGCCCTTGGGACAGTAAGTCTGGTCGGTCTGGCAGTGACCACGGTCGACCGATCGTGAGATGCCACAGATCCGGATACCACGACCTCCTCGGCCAGTCTGGAGCGACGAGTATGACGCGGCTGCACTCGGATCTGATCTTGCGTAGCACTCTGGGCAAGAGCGCCAGAGGCGGAAACACGTATGGGAGCTGAAACTGCGACCAATCTTGAACCAAGGCGTCTGCCGCCAGAGCTCTTTGATCGCGCGACCTCGCCATGAATGCCGGGACCTTGTTGTTGTGCCGGGATGCCATTAGGTCGACGTCCGGCACTCCCCAGCGGCGACAGATTTCCTGAAACACGTCCGGGTGAAGGGACCATTCCCCTGCGTCCATGCCCTGGCGACTGAGGAAGTCTGCTTCCCAGTTTTCTACGCCTGGGATGTGAACCGCGGATATGGTGGATGCTCTGTCCTCCACCCACATTAGAATGCGCCGGACTTCTTGGAAGGCTTGCCGACTGCGCGTCCCTCCTTGGTGGTTGATGTATGCCACCGCTGTGGAGTTGTCCGATTGGATTCGGATCTGCTTTCCTTCCAGCCACTGTTGGAAGGCCAGTAGAGCAAGATACACTGCTCTGATCTCCAGAACATTGATCTGAAGGGTGGACTCCTGCGGAGTCCACGTCCCCTGAGCCCTGTGGTGGAGAAATACTGCTCCCCACCCTAACAGACTCGCATCTGTCGTGACTACTGCCCAGGATGGGGGCAGGAAGGATCTTCCCTGAGACAATGATGTGGGAAGGAGCCACCATTGTAGAGAGTCTTTGGCCGTCTGGGAAAGCGAGACTTTCCTGTCCAGGGACGTTGACTTCCCGTCCCATTGGCGGAGAATGTCCCATTGAAGTGGGCGCAGATGAAACTGCGCAAAGGGAACTGCTTCCATGGCTGCCACCATCTTCCCTAGGAAATGCATGAGGCGCCGCAAGGGATGCAACTGGCCCTGCAGGAGAGATTGCACCCCTGTCTGTAATGACCGCTGCTTGTCCAGCGGAAGCTTCACTATCGCTGCTAGAGTATGAAACTCCATGCCAAGATACGTTAGTGACTGAGTCGGTGATAGGATCGACTTTGGAAAGTTGATGATCCATCCGAAAGACTGTAGAGTCTCCAGCGTAGCATTCAGACTGAGTTGGCATGCCTCCTGAGAGGGAGTTTTGACCAATAAGTCGTCTAGGTAAGGAATCACCGAGTGTCCCTGAGAGTGCAAGACTGCTACCACCGCCGCCATGACCTTGGTGAAGACCCGTGGGGCTGTCGCCAGACCAAATGGAAGAGCTACGAACTGAAAATGGTCGTCTCCTATCACAAAACGTAGAAAACGTTGATGTTCTGTAGCAATTGGCACGTGGAGATAAGCATCCTTGATGTCTATTGAGGCAAGGAAGTCTCCTCTGGACATTGAGGCAATGACAGAGCGGAGGGTTTCCATCCGGAACCTCCTGGCGTGCACATGTTTGTTGAGCCGTTTTAGGTCCAGAACAGGACGGAACGAGCCGTCCTTTTTTGGAACCACAAAGAGATTGGAGTAAAACCCTTGCCCTTGTTCCTGAGGAGGGACTGGGATAACCACTCCTTCCGCTTTTAGGGAATCCACCGCCTGCAGCAGAGCATCTGCTCGGTCTGGCCGTGGGGAGGTTCTGAAGAACCGAGCTGGAGGACGAGAATTGAACTCGATTCTGTACCCGCGAGACAAAATGTCCGTCACCCACCGGTCTTTGACCTGTGACATCCAAATGCCGGAAAAGCGGGAGAGCCTGCCCCCGACCGGCGATGCGGAGGGGGGGGGGGCTGGAAGTCATGAGGTAGCCGCTTTGGAAGCGGTACCTCCATTTGCTTTCTTGGGGCGTGTGTGAGTCCGCCACGAATCTGAGTTTCTTTGCGTCCTCTGAGTCCCTTTGGACGAGGTAAATGGTGTCTTGCCCGAACCTCGAAAGGACTGAAACCTCTGCTGCCACTTTTTCTGCTGAGGTTTGGGTGTTCTGGGTTGTGGTAAAGAGGAGTCTTTACCCTTGGACTGTTTAATGATGTCAGCCAATGGCTCGCCAAACAGTCTCTCGCTAGACAAAGGCAAACTGGTTAAACATTTTTTGGAACCAGCATCTGCTTTCCAGTCCTTTAACCACAAGGCTCTGCGCAAAACTACCGAATTGGCGGACGCCATTGAGGTGCGACTGGTAGATTCTAGGACCGCATTGATAGCGTAAGACGCAAACGCCGACATCTGCGTGGTAAGGTGCGCCACTTGCGGCACTGCTGGATGCATGATAGCATCCACTTTTGCTAAGCCAGCTGAAATAGCCTGGAGTGCCCATACGGCTGCGAATGCCGGAGCAAACGACGCGCCTATAGCTTCATAGACAGATTTTAACCAAAGGTCCATCTGTCTGTCATTGGCATCTTTAAGTGAAGCGCCATCCTCCACTGCAACTATGGATCTAGCTGCAAGTTTGGAAATCGGGGGGTCTACCTTTGGACACTGTGTCCAGCGCTTGACCACCTCAGGGGGGAAAGGGAAACGCGTATCTTTAGATCGTTTAGAGAAACGCCTTTCTGGGTGAGCGTCGTGCTTCTGGATTGATTCTCTGAAGTCAGAGTGATCTAACAAAGCACTCAATTTACGCTTGGGATAAAGGAAACGAAACTTTTCCTGCTCCGCAGCCGCCTCTTCTGCTGAAGGGGCTGGGGGAGAAATATCCAACAGCCTATTGATGGCTGAGATAAGGTCGTCTACCATGGCATCCCCATCCGGGGTATCCAGGTTGAGAGGGGTTCCAGGAGTGGATTCCTGATCACTCTCATCAGACCCATCACAGGGAGACTGATTGCGCTGAGACCCTGAGCAGTGTGAAGACGTCGAGGGTCTTTCCCAGCGAGCTCGCTTAGGGTGGCTGGGGCCATCATCTGAGTCATAATCCTCGGCCTGTGAAGCCGGGGACCCCCCTGTGGGCTGGATACTTTCCAAGTAAGGGGGACCTGAGGACAGAGGCCTCGCCGTGCCCAGAGACTGAGCCCCATGCATAGATTGCAAGGTCTCAAGGATTTTTGCCATAGATACAGACATATTATCTGCAAAAACTGCAAAGTCTGTCCCTGTCACCGGGGCAGAACTTACAAGCGTCTCAGCCTGGGTCGCCACCTCTCCTGACTCCAGCTGGCGAAGCAGCACCGGGTCGGAGCATTGCACACAATGGGGGTCATCAGAGCCTGCTGGTAGATTAGCCCCACATGCAGCACACGCAGTATACACAGCCCTTTTTGCCTTGGCCGCCTTGCGTTTTGAGGATGACATGTTGCTGCTTCCACAGAGTGATCTGGGATATGCAGCCAGAAGCGCACCTCACAGTGCAAGAAATACAATATCTATATATCTGTACAGTACACTGATACACAGTGAGGCACTAGAGGGACCAGCACAGAAAAATCGCTTACCGCCCGCTTAAAAAGCGGGTGTGTGGTCGCCAGATAGCCCCTAGTCCAGGTCTCCCAGAGCCTTGCGTCCTTCCTCCAGCCAGGCATGCATGTAATGGCTGCCGGCGTCTCGAGAGAGGAAGGGGGGCGGGCCCTGGGCGTTCCTGGCCAAGAGCGGGAAGCCTGCTTCCCTCTGTGCATAGTGTGAGGGCTGGAGCATGTAAATCAGGCTCCAGCCCTCGTCGCTGCTTGCGAACAGCGTCTCTCCCCTACCCTGAATGACAGGGTGGGGGCGGGAACGAAACGGAGCTGCCGGCGTCCTAGGCCCAAAAAGCCGGGGACTAAAGTTATAACCGCCGCCGCCGTAAAAGCGCGGACGGCGGATCCCCGGCGCACCACAAGTCACAGCAGCGCCGCCCGGTCCAGAGGGGGTCGGCGCTGCGTTCCCAAACACAAACAATCCCCCAGTAATCTGTAGGGACACCAACTCCACGTTGCGGTCCCCGGCGCACTATAACACCCAGCCAGCCCGGAGTGTGTCTGTGCCTGCCGGGGACACAGAGTACCTGTATGATGCAGGGCCCTGTCCCTGATCGTACTCCTGCTCCGAATCCATCAGGTTCTAATGGGTCTGTGGATGGAGCCCGGCATCAGAGCTGAGAGGCCGGCAGGATCCCACTTCCACAGAGCCCTACAAGGGGATGTGGAAGGAAAACAGCATGTCAGGCTCCAGCCCTGTACCAGCAATAGGTACCTCAACCTTACAACACCATCCAGGGGTGAGAAGGGAGCATGCTGGGGACACTATATGTGTCCTCTTTTCTTCCATCCGAAACAGTCAGCAGCTACTGCTGACTAAAATCTGTGGAGCTATGCATGGAATGTCTGACCTCCTTCGCACACAAAGCTAAAACTGGAGAACCCGTGATACCACGGGGGGGTATAGCCAGAGGGGGAGGGGCCTTGCACTTTTAATGTAGTGCTTTGTGTGGCCTCCAGAGGGCAGTAGCTATACCCCAATCGTCTGGGTCTCCCAATAGAGCGCTGAAGAAATGCTTACTATACTCCTGAATAAAATCCAGTTTCCAAAATGGGGTCACTTGTGGGGGGTTTCTGCTGTATAGGTACCCAAGGGGCCCTGCAAATGTGACATGGTGCCCGCAATTTATTTCAACTTTTCCAGAATTCAAATGGCGCTCCTTCCATTCCAAGCCCTCCCATTTATCCAAACAGAGGTTTTGGCCACATGTGGGGTATCCCTGTGCTCATAAGACATTGGATAACCTGTTGGGTCCACGGTTTGTTGGTGCCTCTTGAAAAAGTAAATTTGATGCTGAAGCAACATTTTTGTGAAAAAAAATGAAAATTTTCAATATGGCAACCTGTGAAGTACTCTTGGATTCAAACTGCTCACTATACACCTAGATAAAAGCCTTGAGGTGTCTTGTTTTCAGAATGGGGTCACTTGTGGGGGACCTCCACTGTTTAGGCACCTTAGGGGCTTTCCAAATGCAACTTAGCGTCCGCTAATGATTCCAGCTAATTGTGCAGTCAAATGGCGCTCCTTCCCTTCCGAGCCCTGCTGTGCACCCAAACAGTTGATTTTCATCACACATAAAGTATCAGCATACTCAGGAGAAATTGGACAATAAATATTATGCTGAATTTTTTCCTTTTACACTGGTAAAAAAAAAAAAAAAGCTACCTGGTTGAAATAACAATTTTGTGGTAAAATTTTATTTTTTTATTTTCATGGCTCAACGTTATAAAATTCTGTGAAGCACCTGGGGGTTCAGGGTACTCCCCAAAGTTCTAGATAAATTCCTTGAGGGGCCTAGTTTCCAAAATAGGGTCACTTGTGCGGGGTTTCTGCTGTTTACGTACCTTAGGGGACCTCCAAATGCGACATGGTGCCCACAATCTTTTTCAGCCAAATTTCCTTTTCAAAATTCAAATATTGCTCCTTCCGTTCCAAGCCCTCCCATTTGTCCAAACAAAGGTTTCAGACCACATGTGACGTATCACTGCGCTCATAAAAAAGTGGGTAACAAACATTGAGGTCAAATTTTTGGAATTACCTCTTGAAAAAGTGAGAAAATTGATGTTAAAGCAACATTTGAGAAAATTATTAAAATTTTCAATATGACAACGTAACGTTAACAAAATCTGTGAAGTACCTGTGGATCCAAAATGCTCACTATACCCTTAGATAGAAGCCTTGAGGGGTCTAGTTTCCAAAATGGCATCACTTGTGAGGGGTTTCTTTTGTTTAGGTACCTTAGCGGACCTGTAAATGCAACATGGTGCCCGCAATCTATTTCAGCCAAATTTGCTTTCCAAAATTCAAATATTGCTCCTTCTGTTCCGAGCCCTCCCATTTGTCCAAACAGAGGTTTCTGACCACATGTGAGGGATTGGTGCATTCATAAGAAAGTGGGGAACAAGTTTTGGGGTCTATTTTGTTGGGTTATTTCTTCTAAAAGTGAATAAATTTGGGTTAGAGCAGCATTTTTAGGTAAAATTTAATTTTTTCTTTTTTCATTCCACATTGCTTTTGTTCATGTGAAGCACCTGAAGGGTTAATAAACTTCTTGAATGTGGTTTTGAGTACTTTGGGGGGTGCCGTTTTTAAAATGGGGTCACGTTTGGGTATTTTCTGTCATCTAAGCCTATCGAAGTCACTTCAAATGTGATGTGGTCCCTAAAAAAATGGTTTTGTAAATTTTGATGTAAAAATGAGAAATCGCTGATAAACTTTGAACTCTTCTAACTTTCTAACAAAAAAAAAAAAATTTGTTTCCAAAATTGTGCTGATGTAAAATAGACAAGTGGGAAATGTTATTTATTAACTATTTTGTGTCACAGAAATCTCTGGTTTAAAATGGTATAAAAATTCAAAAGTTGAAAATTGCTAAATTTTCTAAATTTTTGACAATTTAATTTTTTTCATAAATAAACGCAAAAAATATTGTCCTAAATTTGGTACTAACATGAAGTCCAATGTGACGAAAAAACATTCTCAGAATCACCGTGATCCGTTGAAGCGTTCCAGAGTTATAACCTCATGAAGTGACACTGGTCAGAATTGCAAAATTTGGTCTGGTCATTAGGGTGAAAATTAGCTCCGTCACTAAAGGGTTAAAGAGTTCCTTTATCAAACAAAGTCATGTATTCAAAATTGTATGTTAAGATAAGACACCCTGTCCTCCAGCTCTTCTCACTAGGACGCATACTACTGTGCTTAAATAGCTGTGCTGCTGTCGTTTACACCAAAACTGATCATCAAGGTGTGACATTTGATAAACACAAGTTGATGAAGTAGGACATACAGAGAATCTAGGGAAAAAAATGCCCCATTTCTTGATAAATTGGGACCAATGACTTGAGCAATGGAAGCAACAAAGATCCGAACTTCAGGTCATCGGTGTGCTGTTCTGATAGACTCAAAATCACAACCTTGAGGAGAAAGATGAAGGTAATGTGTTGACAGTGAAAACTTGTGATTGTCTAGCATCTTCTCCTACTGTGATTGTGGTCATCTGAGGTTTTACACTCCTATTCGCCAACGATAGCGAGCGAGAAGTTGTTCTATGTAAGCATATGGGGTGTTTCTGCAGCGTGCTGACACACGCAAAGGACACAATGCCCGTGTACACCAAGAAACCATCCAGACGTGTAGAAGGACAAGATATAGTGTAAGGAAGCCATAGAGGTCTCTGCCATGTTGACATCTTAGAACAGTTTCACACATCCGATATTTCGCCGGATTGGTCACACTCCAGTACAGTGTAAGGCTATGTACCCACGTGGCGTATTTTCATGCAGTTACGCTGCGTTCTGCACTGCAGCGTAACTGCATGCGTGCTACGTCCCCTGCACAATCTAGGAAGATTGTGCCTAATCCGTGCCCACGTGGCGTATTAGAACGCAGCGATTTGGCTGCTGCCAAAGCACTGCGTTCTAGGTAGTGACATGTCACTTCTTTTGTGCGCTTTGCATGCAGCTCCCGCTCTGTATGGGAGGGGCTGCACTCAGAGCGCATGAAATCAGCTTTTCATTCTAGACTTTTTGAAGCGCACGTGTGCTGTTCAAATCGCTGCAAAAATTTCTTCAGGGTCAGAACGCTACGTGGGCACATAGCCTAATACAGTACAATAGCATTGCGGCAAGCTTCAGTCACATGACAGCATGTGACCGGAGGTTGCCGCGATGCCATTGTACTGTATTACACTGTACTGGAGTGTGACAGATAAAGCAATCCGGTGAAACGCTGGATGTGTGAAACGGGCCTTAAAGATATATAATCAGGTCAGTAAGGATAGTGAGAACAAGGTGTACATGGACCAACTACACTATCAATGTAGATTCTGCACCAAAACCAGTACCGTAACTACAGCAAGGCCAACCCAGTCATAAATCCAAGGATTGCTGCACACATTTTAGGTTACTGAGCCTGATTTCAATGAGTGACACAATGTGCCGAGCTATGGGTGAATCCTACTCTGCGTTCAGCCCACTGCTCCATACTGGGAAGGGATAAGAAGGGAATTTTGTTTACTTACCGTAAATTCCTTTTCTTCTAGCTCCAATTGGGAGACCCAGACAGTGGGTGTATAGCTACTGCCTCTGGAGGCCGCACAAAGAACTACACTTAAAAGTGTAAGGCCCCTCCCCTTCTGGCTATACACCCTCCCGTAGGAGTACGGATTCCTCAGTTTTAGTACCAAAGCAAGAAGGAGGAAAGCCAATAACAGTTTCAAAAACAAATTCAATCCGATAACAAGATCGGAGAACTAAAGAAACAACATGAACAACATGTGCACCCGAAAAACGAAACCCTAAGAACAAATAGGGCGGGTGCTGGGTCTCCCAATTGGAGCTAGAAGAAAAGGAATTTACGGTAAGTAAACAAAATTCCCTTCTTCTTTTTCGCTCCTAATTGGGAGACCCAGACAGTGGGACGTCCAAAAGCAGTCCCTGGGTGGGTAAAAAGATACCACATGAACGGGCTGTCAGACAGCCTCTTCCTACAGGTGGGCCACCGCCGCCTGAAGGACCTGTCTACCTAGGCTGGCATCTGCCGAAGCGTAGGTATGCACTTGATAGTGTTTGGTAAACGTGTGCAGACTCGACCAGGTAGCCGCCTGGCACACTTGCTGAGCCGTAGCCTGATGCCGCAATGCCCAGGACGCACCCACGGCTCTGGTAGAATGGGCCTTCAGTCCAGATGGAATCGGAAGCCCAGCAGAACGGTATGTGTGAAGAATTGGTTCTTTGATCCACCGCGCCAGGGTGGATTTGGAAGCTTGCGATCCCTTATGCTGACCAGCGACTAGGAAAAAGAGCGCATCAGAACGGCGTAGAGACGCCGTGCGAGAAATGTAAATCCTGAGTGCTCTCACCAGGTCCAACAGATGTAAACCCTTTTCAAATTGGTGAACTGGATGCGGACACAAAAGATGGCAAAGTGATATCCTGATTGAGATGAAAGGAAGAAACCACCTTGGGAGAAAACTCTGGAATTGGACGCAGTACTACCTTGTCTTGGTGAAACACCAGGAAGGGAGATTTGCAAGATAACGCCGCTAGCTCGGACACTCTTCGAAGAGACGTGACCGCCACAAGAAAAACTACCTTTTGTGAAAGCCGAGAAAGGGAAACCTCTTTCAAAGGCTCGAAAGGCGGCTTCTGGAGAGCAATGAGAACCTTGTTCAGATCCCAGGGTTCCAATGGCCGTCTGTAAGGAGGAACGATATGACAAACTCCTTGGAGAAACGTGCGTACTTTAGAAAGCCGTGCCAAGCGCTTCTGAAAGAATACGGATAGCGCGGAGACTTGACCCTTAAGAGAGCTAAGCGACAAACCTTTTTCCAACCCAGACTGCAGGAAGGAAAGAAAAATCGGCAATGCAAATGGCCAGGGAGAAAACCCTTGAGCCAAGCACCACGCTAAGAATATCTTCCACGTCCTGTGATAGATCTTAGCTGAGGATGGTTTTCTAGCCTGTCTCATTGTGGCAACAACTTCATGAGATAAACCTGAGGCCGCTAGGATCCAGGACTCAATGGCCACACAGTCAGGTTCAGGGCCGCAGAATTCAGATGGAAAAACGGCCCTTGAGACAGCAAATCTGGACGGTCTGGTAGTGTCCACGGTTGGCCTACCGTGAGATGCCACAGATCCGGGTACCACGACCTTCTTGGCCAATCTGGAGCGACGAGTATGGCTCGATGGCAGTCGGACCTGATTTTCCGGAGAACTCTGGGTAACAATGCTAGAGGTGGGAACACATAGGGGAGTCGGAATTGCGACCAATCCTGAACCAAGGCGTCTGCCGCCAGTGCTCGGTGATCGTGAGACCGTGCCATGAAAACTGGGACCTTGTTGTTGTGCCGTGACGCCATCAGATCGACGTCCGGCGTCCCCCAGCGGCAACAGATCTGCTGAAACACGTCCGGGTGAAGGGACCATTCTCCTGCGTCCATGCCCTGGCGACTGAGAAAGTCTGCTTCCCAGTTTTCCACGCCTGGGATGTGAACTGCGGATATGGTGGACGCTCTGCTTTCCACCCACGTCAAAATCCGCTGGACTTCTTGAAAAGCTTGGCGACTGCGTGTTCCCCCTTGGTGGTTGATGTACGCCACCGCCGTGGAATTGTCCGACTGAATCCGAATCTGCTTGCCTTCCAGCCATTGTTGGAAGGCTCGCAGGGCAAGATAGATTGCTCTGATTTCCAGAACATTGATCTGCAGGGTGGACTCTTCCTGAGTCCACGTCCCCTGAGCCCTGTGGTGGAGAAACACCGCTCCCCACCCTGATAGGCTCGCATCCGTCGTGACCACTGCCCAGGACGGGGGAAGGAACGACTTTCCCTGTGACAATGAGGTGGGGAGAAGCCACCAACGCAGAGAGTCCTTGGCAGTCTGAGAGAGGGAGACAGTCCTGTCGAGGGACGTCGATTTCCCATCCCATTGGCGTAGAATGTCCCATTGTAGAGGGCGCAGATGAAACTGCGCGAACGGGACTGCCTCCATTGCTGCTACCATCTTTCCTAGGAAATGCATGAGGCGCCTCAGTGAGTGCGACTGGCTCTGAAGGAGAGATTGCACTCCAGTCCGTAGCGAACACTGCTTGTCCAGTGGAAGCTTCACTATCGCTGAGAGAGTATGAAACTCCATGCCAAGATAAGTCAGAGATTGGGTCGGGGTTAGATGAGACTTTGGAAAGTTGATAATCCACCCGAAACTCTGGAGAGTGTCTAGTGCCACCTTCAGACTGTGCTGGCATGCCTCTTGAGAGGGTGCCTTTATAAGCAGGTCGTCTAGATACGGGATGACCGAGTGACCCTGCGAGTGCAGAACAGCTACTACTGCTGCCATGACTTTGGTGAAGACCCGGGGGGCTGTTGCCAGACCGAAAGGTAACGCTACGAACTGCAGGTGTTCGTCGTGTATGACGAAGCGTAGGAAACGCTGATGCTCTGGTGCAATCGGCACGTGGAGATACGCATCTTTGATATCTATTGATGCTAGAAAATCTCCTTGAGACATTGAGGCTATGACGGAGCGTAGGGATTCCATCCGGAACCTCCTGACTTTTACGTGTCTGTTGAGCAACTTTAGATCCAGGACGGGTCGATACGATCCGTCCTTTTTTGGGACCACAAACAGATTGGAGTAAAAACCGTGACCTTGTTCCTGAAGAGGGACGGAGGTCACCACTCCTTCCGCCTTTAGAGCGGCCACCGCCTGCAACAGAGCATCGGCTCGGTCTGGTGGTGGAGAAGTTCTGAAGAAACGAGTTGGCGGACGAGAACTGAACTCTATCCTGTACCCGTGAGACAGAATATCCCTCACCCAACGGTCTTTGACGCGTGACAGCCAAATGTCGCCAAAGTGGGAAAGCCTCCCACCGACCGCGGGTGTGGGAATCGGAGACTGCAAGTCAGGAGGACGCCGTCTTGGCAACGGTTCCTCCGGCTGTCCTTTTTGGGCGTGACTGAGACCTCCAAGAATCTGAGCGTCTCTGGTCTTTTTGAGTCTTTTTTGACGAGGCGAATTGGGACCTGCCCGGTCCTCGAAAGGACCGATAACCAGACTGACCCCTCCTCTGTTGGGGTTTGTTTTGTCTGTGTTGCGGTAAGGATGAGTCCTTACCCTTGGAGTGTTTGATGATTTCATCCAAACGCTCTCCAAACAATCGGTCACGAGAAAAAGGCAAATTGGTTAAGCACTTCTTGGAATGAGAATCTGCTTTCCAATGTCTCAACCACAGGGCCCTACGCAAAACAACGGAGTTGGCTGACGCCACTGCCGTGCGGCTTGTAGCGTCAAGAACAGCATTAATCGCGTACGACGCGAATGCCGCCATTTGCGAGGTCAATGGTGCTACCTGCGGGGCAAATGCACGTGTGACTGAGTCGACTTGCGCAAGCCCGGCTGAGATAGCTTGGAGTGCCCATACGGCCGCAAAAGATGGCGCTAACGACGCTCCAATCGCTTCATAGATGGATTTCAGCCAGAGCTCCATCTGCCTGTCAGTGGCATCTTTAAGTGCCGCTCCATCTTCAACTGCAACCAAGGATCTAGCTGCAAGCCTGAAAATTGGAGGATCCACTTTTGGACACTGGGTCCAACCCTTGACCACCTCAGGGGGAAAAGGATAGCGTGTATCTTTAAGCCGTTTAGAAAAACGCCTTTCAGGATAAGCGTGGGGTTTCTGGATTGCGTCTCTAAAGTCAGCGTGGTCCAGAAAAGTGCTTAATGTACGCTTAGGGTATCTGAAATGGATTCTCTCGTGCTGCGAAGCTGACTCCTCTACAAGAGGAGCTGGTGGGGAAATATTTAACATCTTATTGATGTTAAATATAAGATCATTAACTATGGCGTCACCATCTGGTGTATCCAGATTGAGAGCGGTCCCAGGATCAGAATCCTGATCAGTTACGTCCGCCTCATCACCCATAGATTCATCTTGCTGGGATCCTGACCATTGAGATGAATGTGAAGGCCCGTCATAGCGAGCCCGCTTAGGCTGCCCGGGGCCATCGTCCGAGTCAGAGTCTTCACCCTGAGGTGTAAGTGCCCGTCCCGGAGCTTGGAGGTAATTCAGCTGAGGGGGACCAGGGGGCAATGATTGCACAGTGTCCGTGGCCTGAAGTACAGGCCTAGCTCGCAATGTGTCAAGAATTTGTGACATAGTGAGAGACATTCTGTCAGCAAAAGCTGCAAACTCAGTTCCTGTCACCTGGACAGCATTCACAGGTGGTACACCCTGGGTCACGTCCAGCAGAGGTCCCGACTGTGCAAGCGCCGCAGGGGCCGAGCACTGCACACAATGGGGGTCCGTGGAGCCTGCCGGTAGAAAAGTCCCACATGCGGTGCAGGAAGCATATAATGTCTGTGCCTTGGCACCCTTGCGTTTTACGGACGACATGCTGCTGGCTCTCTGCAATGTGAGAGAGTCTATAGCCAAAGGGCGACCAGCGCTATGCAATACAAAGTATTTGTAGAAACAAAATACTAAGAATACTACTGGCACAAGAGGGGGTGAGCCCTGAGGGCTGCTTACCGCCCGCTGAATAGCGGGTAAGAGGCGCAGAATTCCTTGTCTGGGTCTCCCCGGCTCCCCTCTGCAGCTCAGCGTGTCAGCAGGAATGGCTGCCGGCGTCTGTGGAGAGGGGCGGTCCGTGGGAGTTCCTAAACAAAAGTGCGGGAAACAGTGTCCCCTCTGTGCCTATTGTGAGGGCTGGAGTATGTAAAAACGACTCCAGCCCTCGGCGCTGATGCACTGACCAGCGTCCCGCCCCTCTCCTGACTGGCAGGTCTGGGGGCGGGAACGAACGGAAGCAGGCCGCAAAAGCCGGGGACTCGAGTTATCAGCGCGGCCGCCGTAAAAGCGCGGCCCGCGCTGAAGTCCCCGGCGCACCACAAGTGCCAGCCGCGCCGCAGTCCCAGCGGCCGGCGCGACCGATTCCCAGAAGTGTGCCTGCTTCAGCGAAGCTGAATGAGGCCATGGCACAAGCGCCGCAGCGCTGATGTCCCCGGCGCACTACAACACCCAGCATGCTGCGGTGTGAGCGCCAAATGCACGGGGACACAGAGTACCTTGAGGAAGCAGGGCCATGTCCCTGATGTACTCCGCTCCATCCAGCATCTTCTCCAGGGGCTGTAGATGGAGCACGGTCTCAGTGCCTGGAGACCAGTAAATCCCACTTCACCCAGAGCCCTGTAAAAAGGGATGGGGAAGGAATCAGCATGTGGGCTCCTGCCGCCGTACCCGCAATGGGTACCTCAACCTTACAAACACCTCCGACATACAGTGGGGTGAGAAGGGAGCATGCTGGGAGCCCTGTATGGGCCCTCTTTTCTTCCATCCGACATAGTCAGCAGCTGCTGCTGACTAAAAACAATGGAGCTATGCGTGCGTGTCTGACCTCCTTCGCACAAAGCTAAAACTGAGGAATCCGTACTCCTACGGGAGGGTGTATAGCCAGAAGGGGAGGGGCCTTACACTTTTAAGTGTAGTTCTTTGTGCGGCCTCCAGAGGCAGTAGCTATACACCCACTGTCTGGGTCTCCCAATTAGGAGCGAAAAAGAAATGCAGAGAGAAAATAGTTTCAGGACAGACACACCCGCGCTCTGCAGCCGGATCACACGGGTGGATAGGAGGCTCATATTACATGTGCTTAGCTGAGCAGTACCCAGCATGTAGTAGTCAGTGACGTCAGTGTCTTACAAACTACAGCAAGGGCAAATTACTATCACAGCCAGACAAGCCAGCGTGCGGCCTCCGCTTATCTGCCTCCTCCTTGTGGTTCTCTGTCACGTCAGCAAATCCTAGAACTGTAAAAACAGTGAAAGTCTGGCCAACCCCGACACTGTGGACTAAGGGAGGGCGAGAGGGACAGAAAATAAAGTTTGTCCATGTTTGTGTTCAGCATTCCAAACACTTTTACTCTTTGGCTATGTGCCCAAGGGACTCTGTACTTGGTAAAAATCTACAGATTTATCTAGAAAACCTAGATAAATCCACAGGTTTTACATGGCAAAATCCGCGCAAGTACAGACACTCCCCATGTTATCCTATGGGACATGGGGGGAGTGCTGTGTCTATGCTGTGGTATGTGTGGCTGCAGAATATGCTGCGGATGTCCCGCAGCCGCACTTACCTGCGGAATTCCCAGCCTCCATCTCCATAGTGGAGAGGTGGTATTTCCACAGGAATAATTGACATGCAGTTAAGTCGCATGAATGTCCACAGGTTTTCTGCAGATATTTCGCTGAATCCCGCAGCTATGTATAGCTGTGGATTCCAGGGAGCTGTTGCGGGAAACCTGCGGCTATATCCACAGGTACAATGTTCCGTGGGCACATAGCTTGAGAGGGGACGAGTGTCTTACAGTGGATCTTCTCTAAGGCTATGTGCCCACGGGCGCTCGTTCCTGCGGATGTAGCCGCAGGTACAAGCGCATGTTTCCCGCAGCTGCCCGCCGGCGTCCGCAGCTATTTTCAGCTGCGAGATTCCAGCGGAATAGCTGCGGGAAACATGCGGACATTCATGCGGCTTACCTGCGAACGTCCCGGCCTATCTCCATAGCGGAGGGCCAGGACATCCGCAGGTAATTCCGTATGAATAATTGACATGCAATTATACCTGCGGATGCAGAAATCCGCAGCATGTTCGGCAGCCGCACTTTCCACAGCGTGGACACATCACTCCCCATGTCCCATAGGATAACATGGGGAGTGATTGTACATGCTAAAACCTGCGGATTTATCTGGAAAATCCAGAAAAATCTGCAGGTTTTCCTCGGCAAAATCCACAGAAACAAGCTCCAGTGGGCACATAGCCTCACTCTTGAGACGCTTGCTGTCAAACGACAAAATAGTCAGCTTTCCAACCCCCATAGAAACACGTTTTGGATTTGGGATGAAGCATACTACAACTTAACACCTTCACGACACATGACGGATCTATCAGTCATAGATCGTGAGGTTAATCTCCGCCCCCTGCCATAGGCAGGTCGTGGCAATCCGCGCACATATCAGCTGTTTCTAACAGCCGACATGTGCGCCTGCAAGTTATAAATGGAATTGCTTCCAAGTCTGGCAGCGAGAAGTATATGCGTGTGGCAATTACTTTCACTTACCACCGCCCGCACCGGAAGGCACGTGCGTGATCACGTGACTTTCGGTGGTTGCCATGGTAGCACAGGGTCATGTGATGACGCCTGTAGGCAACATGAGTCACTTTCAGGTTTCACTCAGCCTGGAGCAGAGTGAAACTGAAAGTGAGCATATCTGCTGTTTACAGCTGTGTAGCTGTGATCAGCAGATAGGGCAGAGCAATCGGATTGTTGATTCATATAGCCCCCTAGGGGGACTAGTAAAATAAAAACAAAAACCCCAAAAAGTTCAAATCACCCCCCTTTCACCCCTTTGAAAACTAAAGGGTTAAAAAAATAAATAAATACCCAATATGTGTATATCGCTGCATTCAGAAATGCCCGATCTATCAAAATCTAAAATCAATTAATCTGATTGGAATTTTTTTTTGTCGCTACACAATCTACCAAACAGAAAAATTACATTTTTTGGTCGCTGCAAGTTTTACGCAAAATGCAATAACAGGCGATCAAAACGTAGCATCTGCGCAAAAATGGTACAATTAAAAAAAAAAAAAAAAAAAAAAAACAAAGCTAGAGATGCAAAAAATAAGCCGTCACTGAGCCATGGATCCCAAAAAATGAGAACGCTACGGTTTTCGGAAAATGCCGCAAAACGTGCACCACTTTTATTGGACAAGCATGTGATTTTTTTTTAACCCCTTAGATACTAGTAAACCTATACATGTTTGGTGTCTACAAACTCGCACCGACCTCAGGCATCACAACACATCAGTTTTACCATATAGCGAACACCGTGAATAAAACATCCCAAAAACTATTGTGCTAATCACACTCTTTTTGCAGTTTTTCCGCACCTGGAATTTTTTTGCTGTTTTCTAGTACACTAGATGGTAAAAGTTATGGTTTCATTTAAAAGTACAACTCGTCCCGCAAAAAACAAGCCTTTATATGGCAAGATTGATGGAAAAATAAAAAGAGTTACGGCTCTCGGAAGGGGAGCAAAAGAAAAAAAAAAACGGAAAGCGCACGGAGGGAGGCTGAAGGGGTTAAGAAAGTGTTGATGACAAAAAAAAAATAAATTAAAAATTCCCCAGTCAATAGGTGCGTAAATCGTCACAGAATGCAGTCTTCCCCGCTTTTCAGTCACGTTCACCTTAGGAAACAGGAGTTAAAAGGGGTTGGTCAGGTTGGAGAGTAAGGCTGCTTTCACACCTCCGGTTTTAGCAGATCCTGCCAATCCGGCTCTAAAACCTGTGCAACGGATGCGGCCACAAAACCGCATCCTTTGCATAAGTTTTTTACATGCGGCCCGTCCAATTTTTGCCGCTTGCGGCAGGCTACCGAGCATGCGCAGTGGAAAAAAAACGCATGCGGCGGCCGGATGCTGTTTTTGCCGCAGGACGCCGCATCTGGCGGCTATAGGCATGCATTGCAAAACGCGCCGCATTGTCCGGATGCGGCGCAATGCGTTTTTTTTTGCCGGACAGAAAAACGTGCCAGGCAATGTTCCATCCAGCCGCCGCATCGGCTAAATCTGCCGCATGCGGCAAAAACCGGACGGAACGCAAGCCCATGCGGCACTAATTTAAGTCTATGCAAAAAAAACGCAGCCGGCGGCAAAAAAAATGGTTGCAGTTTTTCTGCAAAGCGCCGGATTGTGTCGCACAGGAAAATCCGGATGTGTGAAAGCAGCCTAATAGTCTGCAAATCACATACATGCAGTGCCGTGACCTTGAGCTCACACCAGCAATACCGGGGAATCGAGATGCCTGCCATTAGCATAGTGTCACACCAGAAGTCTGCCATCACAATAACAGTTGCACTTTCAAGCAAGAGGGGGAAAATAAAAAAATAAAAAAAAAATTAAAAAAAAGCTTAAAAAACAATGGGGCTCTGGCCTACGTTACAAAATTACTGGGGGAGGGGAAGGGTGCACAAGGCAGAGGACTGCTGCTCATCTGGGGGTGTGTAGTTCTTGGCCTATGTCAGAAGGTGCTCTATACAATGCCTGGTGAACCCTGCAGATGCCTCAGGGGTCAATCACTCCGGGCATATGCCAAATATAAAGACAGCTTTCATAGAGGTACACAAGCCTATGGGTTCATGAAGTCTTCACAACAAACATGGAATTTCTAATAGGAATTCTTCAGGTGATTTACAGTGTTGCACAATGTGGTGTGCCTGCCATAGCCCTCGCCATCGGGCCTATTATCTTCCCAGCTAAACAAATGAAGAAGCCTATGAAGTATGCCCGCACCTAGCAATCTGGCAAACAATGTGTGAGTAAGCCGGGCTCCTCCTCACTTGCTCACGTGGAGCTTTTTATACTAGAAGGCTCGTCACCAACCACGTGTGCAATGTCAGGATGCTAAGCAGCAGTAGTGACATGGTGAGTAACATGCGGTTTATTTTTAAACCTCCGCAATCCTGGAGAGGAGGAGGAGGAAAGAGGGGATAAATAATGCTTAAATACCCCTTTCAGCTGGGAGCTTCTGAATAAGAAACATAGGAGGTGCTTGGAATGCATGGACGTGCCGGCTCCTCCTACGTAAGAGGTCAGTATCCTAAGTGTAAATAATAAAAAGTAAAAGGTCAAACTTTTTTTAGGCAACCATCACGATGGTGTATTCTGCTTTTGGCTTACAAATACTGGTGCAGGAGTGGGACTACAGAGTATAAGGGAAGGATTCTCACCTCCTCTGTGTTTAAGCTCCTTCTAGTTTGTGTCTTATAAATACTACTGCCATAAGTGGGGGGTGGGGGGACGGGACCCATTATAAGAGGTCACTGGAAAGTCTCCTAAGTTTAGCCGCTGCTGGGAAGTGTCCTTTGTGTGGAGGGATCTTATGTCTGGGCCGGCTGATAAATCGGCCACTTGCACTCTGCAGACACGCACCCCCACAATGCTGCCAGCTGTCACCACTACACAGCAGAAACAAAGTACAGCAACCTGTGCCCACTGACAAAAGACAGAGAATATCCATATATGCTGGGAACTTCTCCAGCAAAGCCGGGGCTCACATGTAACGACAGGCAAAGAAGAGCAGAAGGTCATTGCAGTGACACTATGGAATACACAACAAAGATCTAGTGTGAAATGACCTACATTAGACGACTGGCCCAACCACATACCACTGAGGAGTGCGAGGATGTGTCCGTGTTTGGGTGACAGCACCAGAAAGCTCTGCTATTACAACAATGCCCCTGAGTCAATAAGAGGCGGAAGTACTTCACCCACAGGAGCAGCGGGAAGGAATCCAACCGCCCTACATGACAGCGAGCGCATGAGCAGCACAAGCGCATGAGCAGCACGAGCGCAGGATTATGGGCAAGGTCTAGGACCAGATTATATAATATATTAATATTCTATATTTTTAATATATATATATATATATATATATATATAATATATATTATTATTATACCCCTTGTAAAGCACCCTAAAAGAAAAAATCTGCAGGCCGTGTGACTGGCGATCTAATGTGAACGCTCACCATAACTGTAGATCCTGTGCGGCCGGACAGTCAGGTGAGATCACTCAGAAAATCAGGACAGCGTGCACATCGTATGCAGCCATGATCAGCATCAGCAGGCTGCAAACTATTCTTCACAGACCAGACAATCCCTTTAAAGGGAATCTGTCACCAAGTTTTTGCTACCCCATCTGAGAGCAGCGTAATGTAGAAGCAGAGACCCTGATTCCAGCGATGTGTCACTTACTGAGCTATTTGCTATCATTTTGATAAAATCAATGTTTTCTCTGCTGCAGACCTAGCAGTTATACACAGCTCATGAATTTGCTGGACTACCTAGCAGCACGCTACGCAGCTCAGTAAGTGACATCGCTGGAATCAGGATCTCTTCCCCTAACGTTATGTTAGGTGGCCAAAACCTGGTGACAAATTCCCTTTAATTCCACCATTTGACATCCTGGTTTCACTCTGCCTTACATATAATCAGCAAATCTCAATTGCAGACAGAATAATAGCTATATAAAAAGGTGCAGTGGAAGCTGAATAGGAAAGACCATCACACAAAAATGTAGCTATCCTCATGCTGTGGGAGAGCCGCCGTCACGTCTTTATTCTCGCTGAGATGAGCTGCCTCCGGAGGGGTCGGGGGCCTTCTCTCCCCAATATCAGGAGGGGCACTGTTCGGAGCCCACATACCAATTGTAATGCCGGAGTCCCTGCATTGTCCTGCTGAGCTGAGCCCGTCCCTGCTGCTGTTACCCCACGGGTCAGATGCCATGGTCCTGGACACTGCCCTGGGAGTGGTAAAAGGCATCTACTGGCAGCCAAGCCTATCTTCACCATCAGAGGCTCTGGCGAATACCCAGCAGGCGCTTTAAGCCGGGCCCCCCCCCCTCTGGTGCAATGGGTCCACTCACTCACAGCCACAGGTAGCAGGTTAATGTATACGAGCCTCTTAAGGGTTTTACTAGTCTCACAGACTATACACTAGCCAGGCCACAACAGAGTTACACAAAAACTTTAGCCACAAAACTGGTTGTGCAGCCAAAATATGGCTGTATACTGCTGCTTTAATACAGACCTACAAGTGCGACAGGCACGTTACAAAAAATCCGGACAGGTTGGATTGTTTTGTGACTTCCTCATCGCCATACCTTGCAGATATAAGGGAAGGGGGGGAGGTACAGCGCAAAAACCCGCACAATCGCCATGAGAAAAAAAAAACCAAACAAACCAAAACAAAACTGCATCATGCTTAAACAACGTGATAGACTAGCACAGTGATCAAATACGCCAATATTGAGGAAAATCTCTTCTCCCCTTGTAGTTCTGGGAGAGGAGAGGTAAAAATGCAAGTGCTGTCAGTGAAGAAAAAAACACAAACAAAACTATATATTACTAATTACCTAAGTTTCAGTAAACTCTTCCCCAGTTTCCTAATCACACCACCTCCCGCAAGTGCACCGCACATTGTGTTCTTCACATTTTCACACCGAGTACCATTCTTATTTATGAAGGTAGGGACCGCCAAATCCACCCACCAATCTGCCCCCAAACAGTTGTCGTCATTTGTAAAATTGTCTGGGAGCTAAGGACACTATTTCTAGATAAAAGGCTACCACGTGTACATGGACAATCACTATACAAGTATCCCCCTATACAAAGCCCTGCACACTGCAAATACAGGAAATACAGGGGCTGTGGGACAGACAGAAAACAAAACAAAAGGTTTTCAGTCACAGTTGAGGTCCAGACGTTTGGAGAGGGGGGCGTCATTCTCACTGGCAAGTGGCCAACTACTCGGAGTGAAGTGGAATGAGCGGAGGACTGTCTACATACGACCACCCTGCATGCCGACACCACTGTGATGGTCAGACAAGAGCCAACGGAGAAGAAGAAACCGCTCTGTGTAACAGTACAATAAATTTATGGGAGGCGTTAACCTTTCGGACCACGTCTTTCAAAGGCTAAGTTCACATTTCCGCTAAAATGTATCAGTCACAATCCGCTGCTCCTGTAAACAACGGAATCCGTTTAGCGGATTCCGCTGCTCCCATAGACTTGTATGAGCAGCGGATTGTGACTGATGATGCTGCGTTGCACCCTCAGTCCGACTGATCAGTCGTGGAACGACTGACCGCCGGGCGGGAGGAACGCAGCATGTAACGTTTTTTGAGCAGCGAGATCAGTCGGATTTCGCTGTGCATGCTCTCTGGCTCCCTGCACACGTCACCAGCTTTGGTTGGTTACCCGATATTTACCCTGGTTACGGTGCAAGGAGCCAGCGCTAAGCGGTGTAGGCCTGTAACCAAGGTAAATATCGGGTAACCAAGGTAAACATCGGGTGCTTTGCTGTTACCCGATATTTAGGCTGGTTACGTGTGCAGGGAGGCCGACACTTCCCCGCTCGGCCCCGCCCCCTCCCGCACTCCGCACATGTGTGTACACACACACACACACACACCTGTCCCCAGCCATGCAGACAAGCACTGCCACTGACACCCTCGTCTGGCCCCGACCCCCGCTCGGCTCCGCCCGCTCCCGCACTCCGCATGTGCACTCACACTCACACACTCACACATACACTCACCTGTCCCCAGCCATGCAGACCGCAGCACTTCCACTGACATTCTCAGCGCCTGGCCCCGCCCCCCGCTCGGCTCCGCCCCCTCCCGCATTCAGCATGTGTATACACACACTCACACCCTCACACACACACTCACCTGTCCTGCAGTCCCTGCGGCACTGACGTCCTCAGTGCCACGGCCCCGCTCGGCTCACCATCCCCCCCCCCGAACTCCGCCCCCCGCACACAACGGAATCCGACAAAGAATTCTGTTCTGTCATCCGTTGTACAGCGTTGAACAGCGCATCAGTCACATGCGTCAAGCGACGCATGTGACTGATACAAAACAACGGAAATGTGAACTTAGCCAAACATGTTTGGTGAAGCAAATGACCACGGCCTGATATAAGATGGTAGCAATCTACCGCCTACAGATTGCTACCTACAACAGGTCCGTCCTATGAAAAGTCACAAAGACTGCTCATTTTCCTCCAATACTAGGAGAAAAGTGTTGAGTGTATTTGACGCAACAGCACAAAAGGCAGTATTCACGTCAGAGGAACATTTCACTTGTCTTGTCCATCCTACTCCCACCCAAGTGTTATCAACAAAAAAAAAAAAAAAAAAAAAAAAAAAAAAAGATGCTGGGGTTGTAGGAACCATGGTAGGAGGTGTGATTTCTGGTATTATTGGCTCATCAGCCCATCCCAACCAGGCCTTTATATCTCCCACTGTGTTGAGAAATACCACACAACTGCCCCATTATTAACGAGGTTTTCCGCTACTAATGGGACCCCCTTTCTTTTATCCTAACTCTTCCCCAATATACTTCTGTTACTTATCCTGCTCCTGTAAGCCGATCTCTCTGCAGGATGTAAACACCTTTGATCCCTCTGGTCTGGAGACCAGAATTGGACCAAATGACCAGGGCAGGTGACTGGGCGGCTGCCTGAGTGACAGCAGTCTGGGCACACATGCCCAGGTCAGAATGGACTCTCCTCTCAGCCTGCTTCACAGCACGGTGCTTTCATCTGACAAAATACTGTGGTGTGCCGATCATTAGACTGTATATCACATCTTACGATCGGCACATCAAGTGCTTGTCACATGCAAGCACTGCACTGTGAAGCAGGCTGAGAGGAGAGCGTGCCCAGACTGCTGTCACTCACACAGGCAGCACCGCCCCCACCAGTGACCGGCGCTGCTCAATTGGTCCGATTCCGGTCTGCAGACAGAAGGATGAAAGCGAAAACCACATGGGAATATAGGTGCTGCAGAGATCAGCTTACAGGAGCAGGGTAGGTAGCAGAGATATATTAGGACAAATTAAAGTGGGTCACATTAGTAGTGGAAAACCTCTTTAAAATTGTCAGTTACCCCAAAATTTGCGGTAGAGTCAGCTTTCTTTTCTCAAACAATACATATTTTCTGTTCAGTGGGTCTCAGATACTACAGTGTTTTTCCAAAAATAAGACACTGTCCTATATTTTATTTGCCCCCCAAAAGAGCACTAGAGCTTATTTTTGGAGGATGTCTTATTTTGGAGAAACATGGTTGGGGCCAAGTGTACCCCCTAAAGCAGGGGTCAGGAACCTTTTTGGCTAAGAGAGCCGTAAACGCCACATATTTTGAAATATAATTCCGCGAGAGCCGTACAATATGTTTAAAGGGCCATTGACAGATCAATCGCTCCAATGTTCACTTAGTACAGCAAGGAATGCTCCTCCCTGCTGTATAAAGCCACAACTGGACTGAAACAATGGTAATTAGCAGTAAAAAAAAATCAAATAAATAACTTACATTGTGAACTTGCGATGCATGACATCAGTCCAGCAGTCTGGCTTCTTCTTTTTCCTGCGCATGACTGGAAGCTGGCATTCTTCCCACCTGATGTTGAGAGAATGCCAGCTTTGAGGCATTCGCAGAAGAAAGAAGCTGGAATATTGGACATGTCACACAACGCATTGTCAGTTATGTCAATTATCTATTTTATTATTTTACAGCGAATTATTGTTTAGGTCCAGCGGTGGCTTAGTGCAGCAGAGAGGAACACTCCTTTGTGTACTAAGTGACCGCTGGAGCAATTGTATCTGTCAGTGGCCCAGACACCCTGCTTCCCATACAGCCTGCACCCCCCATATCACACACACACACACTGCTCCCCATACAGCCTGCACCCCCCATATCCCACACACACACACACTGCTTCCCATACAGCCTGCACCCCCCAGATCTCACACACTACACCCCCATATGTCACATACCCTGCTTCCCATACAGCCTGCACCCCCCCATATCACACACACACACTGCTCCCCATACAGCCTGCAGCCCTCATATCCCACACACACACACTGCTCCCCATACAGCCTGCACCCCCCATATCACACACACACACTGCTCCCCATACAGCCTGCACCCCCCATATCACACACACACACTGCTCCCCATACAGCCTGCACCCCCCATATCACACACACACACTGCTCCCCATACAGCCTGCACCCCCCATATCACACACACACACTGCTTCCCATACAGCCTGCACCCCCCATATCACACACACACACTGCTCCCCATACAGCCTGCACCCCCCATATCACACACACACACTGCTCCACATACAGCCTGCACCCCCCAGATCTCACACACACCCTGCTCCCCATACAGCCTGCACCCCCCATATCACACACACACACACTGCTCCCCATACAGCCTGCACCCCCCATATCACACACACACACTGCTCCCCATACAGCCTGCACCCCCCAGATCTCACACACTACACCCCCATATGTCACATACCCTGCTTCCCATACAGCCTGCACCCCCCATATCACACACACACACACACACACACTGCTCCCCATACGGCCTGCACCCCCCATATCCCACACACACACACACACACACACACACACACACACACACACACACACTGCTTCCCATACAGCCTGCACCCTTCAGATCTCACACACTACACCCCCATATCACACACACCCTGCTTCCCATACAGCCTGCACCCCCCATATCACACACACTACACCCCCATATCTCACACACCCTGCTCACATATCTCACCCTGCCTGTACCCCAACTTACCCCTCTCTCAAACACTCTGCACCCCTTCACATGCTTCTGTCACAGTCTGCAGCCCTCATATGCCCCTCACCCTGCAGCCCCCCTCACCCTCATGTCCCCTCTTTTCTTATTACCAGTCATGTGTCCAAATCTCCTTCAGGATTCAGTTCTCTTGCTTTCTGCCGGCATCCTGTGTCTCCTCCCACACAGTCACATGGGCGTGACGTCATCGCAGGTCCTGCAGGATGGAGATTCCGTCTGCTGTGCAGGTCAGGACTAGCACTCCTGCAGCGACAGACATGGCTGGTGGCCTCTCCAGGTCAGGGGCCCCTCTACTGACACTGGGCTCCCCTGACTCACAGTTCGGCCACTACACAGCAGCACTACACATAGACGCAGAGCGGCAGCCGGGCCCCTATGTGTACTAGTGCCGCTGTGTAGTGGCCGGCCTGTGAGTCAGGGGAGCCCAGTGTCAGTAGAGGGGCGGCTCACTCGTTCCCCCGCTGATCCGGTCTCCTCGACGCGTCGTCCATTGCTGTCGCTCGCTGACCTCTCAGCAGGCGCGCAGTGATGACGTCACCGCGCTCGCTGCAGAGCTGTCAGAAGAACGCCGACAGTCACAGCGGGGAGAATGATAAGAGAGAGAGCGCGCCGCTCACTCATCATTGCTCTCAATTGTGCTGGCGCCGGCCCTGATCCTTCCCATAGACAGGTAGGAGCCCTGTCTGCGAGCCAGATACGGCCATCAAAAGAGCCATATCTGGCTCGCGAGCCATAGGTTCCCGACCCCTGCCCTAAAGGAAAAAAAAAAAAAAAAAGGCCCCCCCCCTCCCCCTTCCAAGGAGACTCATACTTACCAAAGTCTGCGTGGCTCCCAGGACCTCCTGTAATCTCCGGTGGGTGCTGCACGCCATCCTCCCCTGCTGCTGGCTCACACACACGCGCACACACGCAGCGCTTCCGGACGCAGGGCATGATGAGAGGAAGTCCCGTGTCTGCAGGTCCTGTTGCGGCAGGTCCTTGCGTTCCACTGCACTGCCTCTCAGGATTTTGCGGGCGAGAAGAGATCGGTGTCGCTGGATGTGGTGAGTATGTGTGTGATTCAAGGTTTGTGAGATCAAGTGTGTGTGTGTGTGTGTAATCACTGCACGTCCTGCCACTCAGCGTCTGGTGAGTGTGATTGCGGGTGTCTGCTTTCTATAATGAAGTGTCCTGCAGTATCTAGCTTTCTTAGCTGCACGGACACTTCATTATTGATCCGCGACTAGGGCTTATATTTAAGCTTTGCTCTGAAAATGCTGAAATTCACTGCTGGGGCTTAGTTTTGGAAAAACACGGCATATATTACGTGTTCCATAAAAATTACTATAATTTAGATCAGTAAAACACATTTCACCCCATTTCACAATTAATTCCAGGCCACCATCATCACATACCAATTATCCAGACAAATTTCCATCCACACACCCACGTCTAGACTCCAGAATGTGGACCCCACAAATGTTCTTGAAATGTCAGGTCATCTGAATTCCAGGACTTGATCAGACTTTTTTTTTTTAAAAAATACCATTTTATCTAAGGCTGCTTTCACACATCCGTTTTTTTGCCGCGCAGCACAATACGGCGCTCTGCAGAAAAAACGCAACCGGGTTTTTTTTGACGCCGGTTGCGTTTTTTTCCCGCATACTTGCATTAGCGCCATATTGTGCCGCATGGCCTTGCGTTGCGTCCGTTTTTTGCCGGATGCGGCATATTTAGCCCATGCGGCGGCCGGATGGAACGTTGCCTGGCACTTTTTTTGTGCGGCGAAAAAAACGGTGCGATTCACAATGCAAGCCTATGGACGCCGGATGCGGAGCCCTGCGGCAAAAACCGCATCCGGCGGCCGGATGCGGTTTTTTGTACTGCGCATGCTCAGTATCAAGCCACATCCGTCAAAAACCGGACGGGCTGCATGGGAAAAACTTATGCAACGGATCAGTTTTTTCGCCGCATCCGTTGCATAGGTTTTTGAGCCGCACTGCTAAAACCGGATGTGTGAAAGCAGCCTTAGTTTGACAGTTATTTTGACTATTGCTTATAAGTTTCTTTGCATTTATTATTTAGATATCATTTCTCAGTGATATAATTTGTCTCGGTAATACGGGCATAATCATTTTATCGGAGGGTCTCCAACAAGGAGGCTGTTCTACAGTATATGCATAAATTCTTGCCGAACCTCCTATACAGGACAATACTTGGAGGATTGGTTGTGTGCACATAGTGGTTCCTACCTTGGTGGGCCTGTTATGGTGTACCACGTTGATTGGCATGTTGTGTGACCAGTCTCTTTGAAAGATAAACTTGTCTTTCTAGAACTTCAACTTTGGAAGAATCTCAGTTTTGCCACATACTTGCTGATTTTTCCTCCACATTTTGCCCTTCAAAATTTGGATCTGTTTGGAATAGACTGACTGACCTATTTGATTATATGTGGGGTATCGTGCTGCTCATAAGAAAGTTGGCAAAAGGGTTAAAAGCTACAAATTTAAAGAAAAATGTTCAATATTGTGATCATATTCTATGAGGCACTTGTGGGTTAAAAATCCTCCCTATACCCCTAGATAAAATCCTTAAGGGGCGTATCATCCAAAATGGGGTCACATTGGGAGGGGGCGGAGGGGGGGGGGGGGTCTATGTTTAGGCACCTTAGGTACCCTGCAAAATGGGACATGGTAACCACAATGTATTTCACGGAAGACGCGTTGCTCTGTCTGTCTTTCTCGGTGTCCTTGGTTACCGGGGCCACCTTGCACCTACTCCCTCTTGATGGCTGGGTTGGGAGTTTGTGGACGGGCGCCATGCTCTGCGCATGCGCCGCTAGAGCGATTCGATGATTGGTTGGGAGGTGACGTCAATAGGTCCTGCAAGATCCAAGGCGGTCACATGACCAGCCACTTAAGGTTCTCTTCCTGGGTCATTTACTAACCCGCCCTGAAGAAGCTGACACTGACGCGAAACGTGCGTTGGAGGGGTTTTCTAAATGTGGGAGAGGAGGTGTGAGGTGAATTAATCATGGGTAAGCCATTATGTATATTTAATTACTTATTAAGGCAACTTCTACCTCCATTGATTGTGGATGTCTGAATGGCAGTTCTACCATAAATGGCTGTATCATTGTTATGATCCCTGATTTTTTTGTTTGGACTACCTATTACCTTCCTTGGAGAATTTTTCCTGCCCCCTGTCTCTTACATGCTTGTGGGTGTCTTTCCTGATTAACATCTATAGCACTTTTAGTATTTTTTCACAATTGGTGTTTATTATATGCGGTTTTTACCTCGTGATCAATAAAAATTTTGTATTTTGCCTATAAAGCTCTTGTTTTTCATGGTTCTATTTCACCTAAATTTGTGTTCCAAAATTCAAATATTGCTCCTTCCCTTCCAAGCCCGACCCTTTATCCAAACAGAGATTTCTCAAATTTTGACCACATGTGGGCTATCAGCGCGCTCAGAGGGAGGGGGGGGGGGGGGAAGGAAGAAGAAGAGGGTAACAAATTTTGGGGTTTATTTTGAAGTGCAAATAAACTGTGGCTATATACATTTTACATCTAAAAACGTATTTATTTTTTCATTCCACTTTGCAATAATTCCTGTGAAGAACCTGAAGGGTTAAAACTATTTTCTGACAGCAGTTTTGAAGTATTTGAGGGGTGCAGAGCTTTTAACCCCTTAAGCCCCTGGGCGTTTTTCTCCCTCCCCCCCTCTTTCTTCTGAGAGCCGTAACTTAATTTTTCCGTCAATCTTGCTATATAAAAGGGCTTGTTTTTTGTGGGACGAGTTGTAGTTTTAAATGAACCCATGAAAACAGCAAAAACATTTCAAGTGTGGAAAAACAGCAAAAAAGTGTGATCGCACAATAGTTTTTGGGACTTTTTATTCACAGTTTTCATTCATGTTTGGTGTCTACAAACTCGCACTGACCTCAGGCATCATACCTACACATCAGTTTTACCATATAGTATATACCATATAGTATATGGTAAAACTGATGTGTAGGTATGATGCCTGAGGTCAGTGCGAGTTTGTAGACACCAAACATGAATAGGTTTACTTGTATCTAAGGGGTTAAAAAAAATTCACAAGTTTGTCCGAAGAAAAGAAAAAAAAAAGTGGCTCACGTTTTGCGCCATTTTCCGAAACCTGTACTGTTCATTTTTCTGGGCTCAGTGACAGCCTATTTTTTGCACCTCGAGCTGACGTGTTTAATGGTACCATTTTCGAGCAGATGCTACCTTTTGATCACCTGTTAGTGTAATTTGTGCAAGATTTGCGGCGACCAAAACACGTAATTTTGGCGTTTGGAATTTTTTTGTCGATATGCCGTTTACCGATCAAATTTATTTTATGTTTTGATAGATTCTGAACGCGGCGATACTATATTTAATTTCACTGGGTCCCTTCGGCGACTATATGGATCAGCTGTCGGATCGCTCTTCTACAGCTCCAGGTCAGAGCTACAGAGCTGAGATCTGCAGATATGCAGCTTTACTTTCAATGCCGGCATTGAGAGCAAGTGACTCATGTTAGCTACAGGCGTCATCACATGACCCTGTGCTACCATGGCAAGCACCGGAAGTCATGTGATCACGTCGCGTGACTTCCGATGGGGGCAGGGTAAGTCATCATAATGGCTGCACGCATATACATCTCACTGGTCAGAAGAATTGTAAAATGAGTAATTAACCCCTTAACGACCGCAGGCAGTAAAGTTACGTCCTAGCGGTCATAGTGTTAATCCCCACCGTCCACTGTGGGCTGCCGGTGGGGATCTGCGCACATGTCATCTGATTAGTACAGCTGACATGTGTGCCTAGAAGGCACGAGTGGAATCGCTATCCACCCGTATCTGTTAACCCCATAAATGGCGCTGTCAAAATGTGACAGCGCCATTTTAATGGTGATCACGCTAATGCTTTACTCACCGGCGCCACTTGAAGTAAAGTGACGCAATTACTTGGATCCCATGGTTGTCATGGTAGCACAGGGTCATGTGAGGACTCCTGTAGTGCACATGACTCAGGTCCTGTAACAAGCAGCCGAGTACTGCAGGTTACAAGAGATTATCGTTTCTCCTGATCTGAGCAGTGCTGCTCTGATCGGGAGAAAAGAATCAGCGATCAGACTGCTGATCCTTATAGCCCCCTAGAGGGACTAGTAAAAGTATAAAAAAATAAATAAATAAATAAAATAAAATAAAAAACACACCCCAAAAACCTAGTTCAAATCACCCCCCTTTTGCACCATTGAAAATTAAAGGTTAAAAAAAAAAAATATAAAAAATACATTTGGTATCACCGCATTCAGAAATGCCCTATCAAAATATAAAATCAATTACTCTGATTGGTAAAGGGCGTAGTGGCAAAAAAAAAAATAAATAAAAAAATTTCAAACGCCAAAATTACGGTTTCTTTGCTCACTTCAAATTCTGCGCAAAATGCATTAACAGGCGATCACAATGTAGCCTCTGCGCAAAAATGGTACAGTTAAAAACAACTGCTCAAGAAGCAAAAAAATAAGTCACTGAGGCATACATTCCGAAAAACAAGAATGCCACGGGTCGCGGAAAATGGCGCAAAATGTGCGCTACGTTTTTTGAACAAATGTTTAAGGGGTTAAAAAAAAAAAAAAAAAAAACCACACAAAAAACAACCTACACACCACACAGTTGGTTATCAAGCATTACCAATAACCACCACCTATCACGCAAATAGCTCACATACGATTATGTCAAAGGAAAAGCCACGTTATGACTCTTTGAATGAGATTGTGTGATGAAAAAAAAATAAAAATAAAATAAAAATTTGTCCTGAAGTCCTAACATAGGTCAATCTTAACCCCTTCATGACCGGGCAATCTGTTTGCAGAATTTTTTTTTGCTCTTCTTCCGAGCCGTAACATTTTCACTTTTCCATCAATCTTGCTATATGAGGCCTTGTTTCTTGTAGGACGAGTTGTACTATTAATTGACAACATGAGTTACCATATAGTGCACTAGAAAATGGGAAAAAAATTCTAAGTGCGGAAAAATTGTAAAAAAGTGCGATTGTACGATTGTTTTTGATATTTTAATTCAGTGTTCACTATATGGTAAAAAAAAAAAAAAAATGATGTATGGGTGCGATGCCTCAGGTCGGTGCGAGTTTGTAGACAGCAAACATGTATAGGTTTACTTTTACATAACGTATTTTTCGGTTTATAAGACGCACCTGATTATAAGATGCACCCCCAAATCTGGTGAAGGAAAAGAGAATTATTTTTTTTTTAATGTTAAATGGGGTCAATCTTATAATGCCACTGTCCGTCTAACAAATCATATAGGGTATATGTCCTTCATAGCCCCCCATCCTAAAATTAGCCCCCCATCCTAAAATTAGCCCCCTTATATTGAATATAGCCCCCTTGTGATGGCACACGTTCCCCTGTGCTGCCTATGGCCCCCTATGGATTGCACATGTTCCCCTGTGTTAGATATCGCCCCCATGCTGCTGCCCATAGTAAAATAAAACACTCTTTCCTTACCTCCTCCAGCGTTGATCGCCCTCCTGTCTCCCTCCGTGCTTCTGTTCCTCCACTTCCTGGTGCCGGTCATGTGATCGGCACAGCAGAGTGATCTCATCTCTGCGTGCCTGATCACAGTGGAAGCAGGGACACGGGGAGAAATGCTGGAAGTAAGTAAAGCTTTTTTATTTTAGGATGAGCAGCAGCATGGGGGCCATATCTAACACAGGGGGGGGGGGGGCGCAGGGACATAATATGCACTGCTTCCCCAGCCCGTCACTGCAGTGCGGTTTCAGCACCACGGAGATGGACAGCGGCTGTGCATATTATATGAGCGGGAGCAGGAGATCAAAGGCTGCAGCCCGTAGCGTTCACCTGCGCTCCAGAGCTGCCCCCACCTCCCCTGGACTAATATAATATAATATAATATAATATAATATAATATAATATAATATAATATAATATAATATAATATAATATAATATAATATAATATAATATAATATAATATAATATAATATAATATAATATAATATAATATAATATAATATAATATAATATAATATAATATAATATAATATAATATAATATAATATAATATAATATAATATAATATAATATAATATAATATAATATAATATAATATAATATAATATAATATAATATAATATAATATAATATAATATAATATAATATAATATAATATAATATAATATAATATAATATAATATAATATAATATAATATAATATAATATAATATAATATAATATAATATAATATAATATAATATAATATAATATAATATAATATAATATAATATAATATAATATAATATAATATAATATAATATAATATAATATAATATAATATAATATAATATAATATAATATAATATAATATAATATAATATAATATAATATAATATAATATAATATAATATAATATAATATAATATAATATAATATAATATAATATAATATAATATAATATAATATAATATAATATAATATAATATAATATAATATAATATAATATAATATAATATAATATAATATAATATAATATAATATAATATAATATAATATAATATAATATAATATAATATAATATAATATAATATAATATAATATAATATAATATAATATAATATAATATAATATAATATAATATAATATAATATAATATAATATAATATAATATAATATAATATAATATAATATAATATAATATAATATAATATAATATAATATAATATAATATAATATAATATAATATAATATAATATAATATAATATAATATAATATAATATAATATAATATAATATAATATAATATAATATAATATAATATAATATAATATAATATAATATAATATAATATAATATAATATAATATAATATAATATAATATAATATAATATAATATAATATAATATAATATAATATAATATAATATAATATAATATAATATAATATAATATAATATAATATAATATAATATAATATAATATAATATAATATAATATAATATAATATAATATAATATAATATAATATAATATAATATAATATAATATAATATAATATAATATAATATAATATAATATAATATAATATAATATAATATAATA